>NC_070583.1:34760156-34904890 GCF_027409825.1 Scomber japonicus | reverse complement strand
GGAGGAGAGGAATGAACAACAGATGAGAGAGGAAAAGAGGGTGAAGGAAGAAGGAGTAAGGGAGGAAGGAGGGGATGATGAAAAGGAGCAAAATGAAGAAGGGAGGAAAGAGATAAAGAGAACAGCTTCTGCTTTGCCGTCTTTGGCGATGTGGAAAGGAGTGATATCTGTAGAAATGATCTCATGATGTTTGGCATCTGAAAAATATCACCATGAGTCGTAACGTTGTTGGAACTCCCTCCTTCCTTTTTAAAAACGGAGCGATGGAAAAGAAAAAAGAGAAAGAAAGAATAAAGCTCACTGACACTGACCCTCATCTGCATCAGTCCTTCAGACTCCAGGTTATAAAGTATTGATCCTTTCTTTCATTATCGATGGCTGTGGAATTACTCGAGTACCACTCACATCACTTTAACCCTCCCGTTGTCCTCGAATCAAGGAAGGAAGGGAGGAAGAAAGGAAGAAGGATGGAGGGAGGGAGGAAGAAGGAAGGAAAGGAGGGAGGGAGGAAAGAAGAAAGTAAGGACAGATGAAAAGGTGGGAGGAAGGAAAGTACCAGACCTTCCTGTCGTCCTCCCAGGTCAAATTGACCCCATCTCTTTTGACTGTTCCTTCTTTCCTTCCTTCCTTCCTTCCTTCCTTCCTTCCTTTCTCCCTCCTTCCTTCCTTCTTTCCTCTGTCCTTCTTTCCTTCCTTCCTCCCTCTTTCTTTAATTTTTCCTTTGTTCTTCCCCTCGTTCCCTCTTTTTTTCTCATTTCCTTCCTTCCTTCTTCCTTCCTCCCTCCCTCCCTTCTTCCTCCCTTCCTTCCTTCCTCCCTCCCTCCCTCCTTCCTTCCTTCCTTCCTTCCTTCCTTCCCCCTTCCTCCCTTCCTTCTTCTTCCCTTCCATCATTCCTCCCTTCGTTCCTTCCTCCTTTCTCGCTTCCTTCCTTCCTTCCTTCCTTCCTTGAAGCTCAAACATGAAGTTAAAAAGCTTAAATTATGTGCATGAGAGGAGACAGAAGAGAGAGAGAGAGGAGTCTGTCTATTCTTAGATTACACCAGAAAGGCTTTTTGGGCACAGCGTGGACTTTCTGATGAATCATGTCAGAGGTATCCTACATCTCACAGGAGAGGGGGAGACCAGCAGCATTTCATTCATTCATTCATTCATTCATTCATTCTTAAACCAGTAGGGTTCATCAGTTCACCAGCAAGACTCACTGGTTTCCTCCCATTATGAAGGAATAAAGGAATGATTACAGACTGCTGTTTTAAGACTGTGAAGCTTTAAGTGATTAAATATAGAAATTAACAGACTCATTAATTAACTTAATTAAACTCTATTTAACCCTCCTGTTGTCCTCGAGTCAAGGAAGGAAGGGAGAATGAAGGAAGGAAAGGAGGAAAGAAGGAAAGGAGGAAAGAAGGAAAGGAGGAAGGAAGGAAAGGAGTGAAGGAAGGAAAGGAGTGAAGGAGTAAGGAAGGGAGGATGAAGGAATGAAAGGAGTAAGGATGGAAGTAAGGAGAGAAGGAAAGGAGGGAGGAAGGAAAGGAGGAAAGGAAAGGAGGAAGGAGAGAAGGAAAGGAGGGAGGAAGGAAAGGAGGAAAGGAAAGGAGGAAGGGAGGGAGGATGAAGGTAGGAAAGGAGGAAAGAAGGAAGGAAGGTAGGAGGGAGGAAACAAGGAAGGAGGGAGGGAGGGAGGAAGGAAGGAAGAAGGAAGGACAGAAGAAAGAAGGGAAGGAAGGAAGGAAGGGAGGGGGGAAAGAAGAAGAATGGAAGGAGGAAGGAAGGAAAGGAGGAAGGAAGGGAGGATGAAGGAAGGAAGGAAGGGAGGATGACGGAAGGAAAGGAGGAAAGGAGTAAGGAAGGGAGGAAGACGTAGTATGTAGTATGCAGTTTCAAACTTAGCCTTTGTTTCTGTTTCTAAACAAACTAACGTGACCAAACCCTTCAAAATAAAGGTCGCACAGTGCAGCCGTGACTCACTGATGTGTTTTTATAGTTTTAATTCTGCCTGAGGACATCAGGTCAGCTGAGTCAGCTTTCATGTTTAAATCACTTCTTAAAAACAGACTTTTATCATCAAACAGCCTTTCCTGATTTTATCTCCTTTTATCTCATTTAACCCTCCTGTTGTCCTCAGGTCAAGGAAGGAAGGAAGGAAGGAAGGAAGGAAGGAAGGAAGGAAGGAAAAGAGGAAGGAAGTAAGGAGAGAAGGAAGGAAAGGAGTAAGGACGAAAAGAGAAAGGAAGTAAGAAGAGAAGGAAGGGAGGAAGGAAAGGAGTAAGGAGGGAGGGAGGAAAGGAGGAAAGAAGGAAGGAAAGGAGTATGGGAGGGAGGAAGGAAGGAAAGGAGGAAGGAAAGGAGTATGGGAGGGAGGAAGGAAGGAAAGGAGGAAGGAAGAAAGGAAGGATGGAAGGAGGAAGGAGCAAAGAAAGAGGGGAGGAGGGGAAGAAGGAAGGAACAATTAAAGAAAGAGGGAAGAAGGAAGGAAAGAAGGAACAGTCAAAAGAGATACGGGGTCAATTTGACCCGGGAGGATGACAGGAGGGTTAAATATTTACTATTCTTGTGTTTTTCCTACATAGAAATATTTTACTCATCAAACTGTTTTTATTTGTTCTGGTTTATAATGCAATCCTGGATTTTGAAAAGTGCTCTATTAATAAATATTAAAAATTAATTCATTTTTAATAGTATAGAGTAGGCATGGGATGATAACCGTGTTCAAGGTATACCCCGATTTATAAAAGCCATGATAACCGAAACTGCCAAATGTTCTGTCATACTGTTCCTAAGATATGAGCTGTTTCTAGTCTGGTCAGAGACAGGAAGTGCTGGTCAAAGACAGGAAGTGGTGGTCAGAAATCCCTCAGGTGGTGCAGCTGTAGCGTAGAGCTGTAATCCCAATACCGCCATACCGTGAAACCATCAGACTTCAATACTTGTTAGTAGGTCAGTTCATTGTTGTTCTGTATAATTAGTAATTTAAGACGAACTGGAACAGAAAGTAACTCAGACTTTCTGTTGTGCAGGTTTTACTTGACTGACTCGTGTTTCTGCACATGCTCAGTAGCGTCTCTCTCACACAGAACTACTGAAAACATGATCGCTGCTATTAGTCTTTGATTTCATTTCTAAACTAAGATTTCCAAACTCTTCATAATAGAGGAATAAGATCAGATATACGATAATTGTTAATAGATCGATTGATGATTGGTTTGCATCTTAAAAAATAACTCAGACTTAAGAGGTTTAGAGAGTAAGTGAAACAAACAGAGTCAGGTGTTAGATCACACACACACACACACACACACACACACACACACACACACACACACACACACACACACACACACACACACACACACACACACACACACTATGAACTCATTCACCTTGTGATGCATGTGCTGAATGTTTCTGCTAAACACAGTTAGGAGAAGGCAGGATCACATCACGTCACACACACTTGTGTTCATCTCCCAGCTGACACACACACACACACACACACACACACACACACACACACACACACACACCAGCAACTATCTACGGTATGTAATCATAGCGTGATGTCATGCAACACACTCACACACACAAATATATGTGCACACAACAACACATCTCTCTATGGATGCAAGGCTGCAGGGTGTGAATGCAATACTTCAGCAGTGAAATATTCAGTTCAGTTCAGTACACACACACACACACACACACACACACACACACACACACACGCACACACAATCACTGATCTATTTTCAGTCTCAGCTTCACACTTTTATCAATTCATTTTATTTATTTATTTGTTTATCTTTTAGAGTTTTATCGCAGCTCTTGTGATTGAAGGTGTGTGTGTTTGAAGGTGTGTGTGTGAGGGAGAGTGTGTTTGCGTGTGTGTCTGTGTGTGTGTGTGTGTGTGTGTGTATTATTGGAAGGTGTGGTTGGTCCCAATGAGTGGGTGGTTCCTTCGCCATATGGTCTCTGGACACACATACACACACACACACACACACACACACAGAGTCATACACACACACAGATGATGTCAGCTCTCAAGAAGCTGGGATTTGGCCTTGACTGTATCTTCACTATCAGCAGCTCTGTTCAGGTTTGTGTTGTTTGTCAGCTTGTAGGAATTAATTCTTATAACGGAGGTCTCTATAAAAAAAATGTCTGAAATATCTCAACAACTACAAGATGGACTGAAGTTATATTTTATATACTTAATAATGGAGGAGGATTTTCATTTGGCATCACCAGCAAGGCAAATTTCTCTCCATCAGCTCTCAAATTCGTCCATACATTTACAGCCCAAAGGTTATTAATCCGAGTGACTTTGGCGATCCCCTGACTTTCCCTCTGGCACCAACAGGAAATTCACATTAGTGGTGAAATTGGACTTTGGTAATATTCACGTATATCCACTGAATATTCATGCCAATATGGACAAACCTCTCTCGATGCTCCAACTGACTTCTATTATTAAATACTAAGTCAATCATTTTGCTCAATGAGTCATCTTGGTCTTAATGTCTAAATTCAGAGCCTCTAATAAGTGTGCTGGTGGTCTTTTAGGAAATTATTGCTCCGTTAATTAAATTTGAAGACTTACGATAGCTTTGCTGTTGGCTCCGGGACTCACACTGAGTCTTACTGTTATCGTAGTATTTAACTAATTATGATACTTGCCTTGTTAGCAAGATATAACCCAAGTGTGCAGCACTCAATGTTCTCTGTTCCCAGTAAGCTCTGTGTTCCCAGTAAGCTCGGTGTTCCCAGTAAGCTCTGTGTTTCCAGACCATGAAAGGCAACGAACTGGACTCCTCATTTAGAAGACCCTGGCTCCAAATGGGAAAGATGGCGCCAAACATAAACTGCAGTTCTGAGCCTCAAATCAATGACGTTACATCCAGCTTTATACACACAGACTACAGATGCTTCTCTAATGGCGCTTTTCCACTATACAGTTCCAGCACTACTCAGCTCAACTCGGTTCCAGGAACGACCTTTTCCATTACAAAATGGTACCTACTCAACGTGGGCGGGGTCGTCATAGCACGGCTCCGCGAAACTGCCGTGACTTCGTTTTATACACGACACAAACACATAAACAATGGAGGACATGGAGGCGATGGTGTACTTGCTGCTGTATGTGGCTTTCTGTCTCACACAAAGCAAGAGAAGAGAAACCGAATCGCTGATTCTTGTGTGGGACGGCTCATGACTCTTCCAGTGACAACTCTTCTGACCAATCAGCGGCCGGCAGTCTGATGACGTCACATTTTAGTATCGGCTCGGCTCGCTTGGAACCTCAGCAGAGCAGGTACTAAAAAAGTAGCTGGTAGCAGGTACTATCCCTAGTGGAAACGCAAAAATAAAACAGAGTCGAGTCGAGTCGAGCTAGAACTGTGTAGTGGAAAAGCGCCATAAATAGTTTCTGTAGTCATGTATGCTTCAGCAGCAGGTTGAACTCACTGACTGCAGTAAATACACTCTAACAGATCGATGCTGACAGGAAACTGATTAAAAGACTGATTAAATGTAAAAGCCTAATGAAGCTGCACCTGTCCAAAAGCTTCTTCCTCTCCTTCTCTTAAGTTCCCTCCTGGTTTAAAATCAACCTCTTAACAGCTTAGACTGAGCCGACTACATTGGTGAACGCATCTTTGGCCCTCCATTTTGGCTTTGTCTATTTAGACTAAAATGTTTTGGGTTTTTCTCCCCTGAAAACGAAGCTTTTTCCAGAACATCCTCCAAAGTGTTTCTATGCTGGACTTAGGCTGCTGCTTCGGTTCATGTTTGAGTTGTGATGACGTGTTTGAAATATCAGCTGCAGTCTGCATATCAGACCAGCAGAGGGCGCTCTAAAACTTCACTAGCTTGACCTGTTGCATGCCCTACTGACCTATCTGTAAATTAAGCTAACGGTAATGTAGTGTTATTTTGTTATAATTGAGGACAAAAGCTAGTGGAGCCAATCCTGAGGGGGCAATCATGACACCTAAACATCTGAGAAGAAGTATTTTAGGTTCCACACAAAGACACAAACAACGATAAACCACTTAAAAGCCAAGATCAAGCTCCAGCACCTGGACAGGAAGTCAGACAAAGAAGTAGCATAAAGCATCGCTCAGTTTTCAAAATAAAGCAAAACCCTGCAGACTCCTGATCGTATTTCAGCAACGAACAAGAATAAAACAGTCAAATAAAGAGACCATTTCACTACGTAGTCTACTGAACCACAGTAGAAGCACAAAAATGAAGGAAAACTACCAAATCAACTAAAGTTAAGGGCGGCTGTGGCTCAGGAGGTAGAACGGTCGTCCTCCAATTGGAAGATTGGGCAAGACACTTAACTCCAAAATTGCTCCCGTTGCTGCGCCAACGGTGTATGAATGAGAATGAATGGTTAAATCCCCCTGGGTGGTCGGTCGCCCCTGCCATCAGTGTATGAATGTGTGTGAATGAGTTGTAATGTAAAGTGCTTTGAGTGGTCGTAAAGACTAGAAAGGCGCTATACAAGTACAGTCCATTTACCATTTAGTTGTGCTGCTATTACACAGTTCCAGCACGACTCGGCTTGACGACTTTGTTTTGCGTTTCCACAAGGGATAGTACCTGGTACCTGGTACTTTTTTAGTATCTGCTCTGCCGAGGTTCCAAGCGAGCCGATACTAAATGTGACGTCATCAGACTGACGGCCACTGATTGGTCAGAAGAGTTGTCGCTGGAAGAGTCATGAGCCGTCCCACACAAGAATCAAAGCCAGCATTTTTAAATACCAGCAACAGCGTAACAGCCATACGGCTTAATTTTCTTGCTTTGTGTGTGACAGAAAGCCACATACAGCAGCAAGTACACCATCGCCTCCATGTCCTCCATTGTTTATGTGTTTGTGTCGCGTATAAAACGAAGTCACGGCAGTTTCGTGGAGCCGTGCTATGACGACCCCGCCCACGTTGAGTAGGTACCTTTTTGTAATGGTGTATTAACAGTACAGCTTAATTTAAAAGGCAGATTGCTTGCAGAGAACGTACACACGCTCAGTGGACACCTCGGGTCAACCTAGAGTCTGCATTAGAATTACTCTGAATGAATTGCAGGTCATTTCTAGTGCTACTCGATACCTTTATTGAGTACCAACCTTTAAAGTATCGACCGAAATAAATTGATACCAATTAGCATCGGAACGTCTCCCGCCAATAACTGCAATCGATCCTTTTTGCACCCAGAGCTAGAAAATATGACTATTTGTACGGACTTGCTCACAGCCAATCAATGCAAGCATTCTTGGATTTAATGCAACATGTGATTGGTCCACTGTAATTTAATGCTTCTATTCACATGACGGGTATCGAATGAAGGACTCAGCTGGGATCAGTATCACTTTAAGGGAACCTAGTATCATAATTTTTTAAATGATACCCAACTCTTTGTCATTTAGATTTCATTCAAACTTGATTTTGTTGAAGGAGTGACATCCCTGCTTTGGCCAGTTGGACGAGAACAACCCTTTTTTTTAGTGTCTAATCGTAGATGGAGGTATTTGCAGAAACAAGCTGAAACTCCTGCTGCTTTTGTTACTCGAAAAACAGCGTCTTAGAAATCAGTGGCTTGATGCAAATGTCGTATTAGAAACGCTCCAGCACCCTTTTTTCCCTTTCATCTGCCTTCACAGGAAAACAATCAATCCAGGATTCAGCCAGTCAGCCTGTTTCATGGAGACAGAGAAGAGAAGAGAGAAGAGAAGGGAGAGGAGAGGAGAGGAGAGGAGAGCGTTTGCAGTTTTGTGCTGTCAGGGTTGGTCTAGACGGCGAGCTCAGCAGGGCCCGGCCGCCTCGCAGGCACACAGACGATCCATTATTCAGCTGCTGGAAGGCTTCTGGCTGCTCCACGGCCAATATTACTATTTATGTTGGTACTGTATAAGAGTGCCGCTCACTACTGCACAGACAAAATATCCATCTTAACGAGTAATTCAGCTCGTTATCGATCGGAGAAAATCACATTTTCCTCTCTTTAAATACGCCGCAAAATGATGCGAGTTTCCTTTTTAGCGCTTTGAAGCTGAGCAGATCAGCTCGGCGGCGTCTCAGCTTTCATCTCCGTCCCCATCACAACAGTCAGTGATGCTGCTGCCTGTTAAAGGAATAGTTAGTCTACACAAGGAGTTTCTTGTCTGTATGGAAACTAATTACCTATTTATATTTAATTTGTTTAAACTCTACAAAAAAAGACCAGAGTAGAAATTATGTTTTTTGGGGGGGTGTGCCAGAGTATTTCTTGGTCAAGGTTGTGGCGTTTTTCCTGGCATCTAAAGATTTTTGAAATTTGGAAGTTTGTGTCATCGTATCCTCTCTGAAGTCCAACGCTAAGAACGGTAACTATAACAATATCGATGTGAGCGTCCACACTTATGAACTATAACTTCCTGTCTCTCAGCTGCTGGTTCCAGTTGTGTCTGCAGCTAATGAACATAGATATAGATGAGCTGTTACTGATGTAAGTGAGATAAGAAGTAAAGGGACTTTGTGCTTCTTGATACAAAATAGTGCCAGAAGAGTTGACAGGCTTGGTGCTGATTCAGTGTGATGATCAGAAGTATTTCAGACTCTAGTTGCTGTGATGTCCAAACTGAGGTGACACACAGCAGCACATGTTGAAGCAGAGACTCACAGTATGAGCTCACATCTGAACATTAGAATAGAGAACAAAGCTCCAGCATGTTTGTATAATAAAGAGAGACAAACCTCTCTAAAGACATCACCTCTGAATCTGAGCTGAGAGACGAGCAAAGCTGCTTTACTACAAATACACAGACATAAATAATGTGTGTGTGTGTGTGTGTGTGTGTGTGTGTGTGTGTGTGTGTGTGTGTGTGTGTGGGGTCCAGGTATTCCTCATGTTGTGTTGTGTGGACTCGCCTCACTCATGGAGACAAAAAGTGAGTCTCCTTTAAATGAATGTAAGTCAATGTGATGGTCCTCAGAAGTGATGAAAACGTGTACGTGTGTGTGTGTGTGTGTGTGTGTGTTGCTCATATTGTCGGCCAGCAACTCTAATTCACTAAGAGACCAAAACAAACAGCGTCCATCAGGGGTAAAAAATAACTTCAATGACAGGTGAGACTCAGCTTGAATACACACACACACACACAAATACACACACACACACACACACACACACACACACACACACACAAACACACACACACATTAGTGGAGCCCAACACCACTATGAGCCAAATGGGTCATTAACTCCTGGGAGGCTTCCTGTTGCTCCGTCAGCATGTCGAGGTGTCAAAGAAGAGAGAACAACTGTGTGTGTCCTCCAGCGTCATACCAGGCCGTAAAAACAGTCCTGAAGCGCCGTCACGGTCTCCGTGGCAACCGCTGTCTGTACCGTCAATGCCCTTAAATCAGCTCTCATGGCTCATTTGAAAAAGGTTGATTTTCTTTTTATTATTAGTTCAGACTGACACACACTCACTTATACTTTACTTATTATTGTATTTATCTAAGTGTGTGCTGAAGTGTGTAGTGACATCACCTGGAATCAAACTAACATATAATTCAATTAATTTAATTTACTGCTCTCGTTTTGATGCGCTCGACATCTTTATGGACTCATTTTGGGAGGATAAAAGTTTAGTTTTAGTTAGTTAGTTTATTCACTTATTTTGAACATGTTAAAATAACAAAATAAAATGTTTTACTACCTTTTACGTCAGGTTTTACTTCATCATATTTCCTCTTTAGATGTTTTATTATTTTATTTTATTCTTATTTTTTGTTTCCCCTTTAATACCCCACCTCACATTTTACCTACTTTATTTTATTATCTATATTTTATTAATGTTTTATCATTTTTAATAAATAATATTTTTATTTTTTGAGGATATTCTTATTTTTTACATTTTTTCTAACTTTGGTGTTTTATTTCATTTATTTTATTTTATTTTGTAGGCACTTTGTTAGATTATCATATACAAATAAAGGTATTTATAAGATATCAAGCAGCAAAACAGAATAGAAATTAGGCTGTTGGTGCTTTTATAAAATATTTAAGTAATAAGATTTTTGATAAATAATCATAATGTGATTGTGTCATATCGTGATATTACGATATTCAAACTCTAAGACGATAATATCGATTTATTGCCCAGCCCTAATAGAAATAACAGCAAACTGTAAATAAGAATTTGCTAGAATTTAAATTAAATAAAAGTTTCTTGTAAGTTGGAAGAAAGTTTCCAAAAGATACCAGACGCATGCTAATTTACTATTCTGAGGAACGCACTCCATCACATTCACACAGCTATATTTAAGATAAGAATATGAAAATGTTCTTGTATCAGGCCTAAAATATACTTATCACCACTAAATATTCACACATGTGTAATTTACAGCAGGAACAGACAGAATGAAAATCTTATTTCAGTGACTGATCGACTTCGCCCCACACAGCTGAGAAACAACAGTATTAACATGATTATACATTGAGTTAGTGTGTGTGTGTGTGTGTGTGTGTGTGTGTGTGTGTGTGTGTGTGTGTGTGTTCTCAGGATTGAACCACAAACTTGCAGCTTTTCATTTATCCAGGATTTATCCCGCTGGATTAAAAACAACGAGGCTGAAGTGTGAATAAAGAGAAAAAACAAGAAATACCAAATGAGAGTTAGAGCCTGTCCGTGTGTGTGTGTGTGTGTGTGTGTGTGTGTGTGTGTGTGTGTGTGTGTGTGTGTGTCTGTGTGTGTGATCAATACGATACAGCTGATATACACCATGTCCACTCTGCCAAAGCCACTAAAGAAATCTCCTTGCACATAAATACCTCCTGAACTCTCCAGGATCGGAGGCTTTCTGCTGAGCCGTGTGGAAACAAGAGGCTCAGAGCATTTCAGGCAGATTACTGTAAGTAAGTATCACTGAAAAACTTACAACAGGACATTTAAAAAAAAGGAACAAACAATGAAAAGTTATTGAAGAGAATCTGCAGAGAAAGCAACAACCCCCTGCATCCCTGCTGCTGAGTGCTGCTGCAGACACTAGAAACAGTAAAGATTAAAGGAGTATTACACTGATTTATGAGATGTGAGTGGATTTCTGCTCCATGAATGCTCACTGCTGATTTAAAAAGGACGGCTTCACAGTGTCAGGTGTCCATACTGACTATTAGAAGATCACTTTCAAATGTGCTTTCAATGGAAGTGATGGAAGGACAAAATACACATTTAGTGCATGAAAAAAAAGCATTTAAATTGAAGTTTGTCAGCAGTCTGAGTTAGTACTTTCAAGTGATATCTGACACATTTACAGTCTCAAATTCCCTCTTAGTGTTTCCTGTTGAGCTGTGGTGGAAGTACAGTAACAAAAATAGGAACTTTGCTACTAAAAACACTGTAACATTGAAAATATATCTACTTGAGTTGACTCATATTAGCTTCACATCAACTTTTAAAGGAGGACTGTGGATTTAGTCCTCCACCACTTCCATTGTAAGTGCATTATAATGCTCAGTATGAACAGGAGGAATGATTACAGCGAGACAAATCTGCCTTAATGTCTGCCTTAAACATTGTAAACTGCTCCTTTAACAATGATTAAAGCTCAAACATGAAGTTAAAAAGCTTAAATTATGTGCATGAGAGGAGACAGAAGAGAGAGAGAGAGGAGTCTGTCTATTCTTAGATTACACCAGAAAGGCTTTTTGGGCACAGCGTGGACTTTCTGATGAATCATGTCAGAGGTATCCTACATCTCACAGGAGAGGGGGAGACCAGCAGCATTTCATTCATTCATTCATTCATTGAATCTCAGCCTGTGTGTGTGTGTGTGTGAGAGAGAGTGTGTGTCAGATCATTTTATACTCAGGCCCTGCTCTGCTCTGCTTATCAGCTCACCAGTGAAAAAAAAAAACTCACAGGTTTCCTCCCAGTTTCACCACTTGGCTGCAAACCAGTGTAATAAAATAATAAAATAATAATAATACAAAAATCACAGAACACACCACCTCTCCCAGCTGCACCAAGCTCGCAGTGTGCAGGGTTAGGACAGGCCTGCAGGCTCTGGGGCGTGTGTATATATGGGTGCAGATGAAGAATTAGGGAATAATAGTGTGTGATCCCAGCCAGGCAGCTCACAGTAACACATTAACCCTTTCCTATTCACTGGCCAAAAAAAAGGAGAGCCTCTAATTCACAGCGCACCATGCCTCACTGTGTCTGCAGATGGGTGTTTTTTTAAATATAAATATATAGATATATATATAAAGAGGAATAAACTCACCACTTGTCTGCTGGTGTAAATCCCTGAGAGCGTTTGGCTGATAATTTCCGACACCGACACACACGCTGTCATGTATGGGGCACACGGTGAGCTCCTCTCGGCTGTGCTGCTCCGCTCCGCTCGGCTCCTACAACAGTAAACTTGCGGATCTCACGCTATTGTTAGCCAGGCGCAGAGAAGCCTGCTGCACCCGCAAGGCCCGCCCCCTTCGCCCCACGCCATTGGTTGAGCTCGTTCCAGGCCGACGCCTATTGGCTGATGAGGATGTTCGAATGGTGCGTTCGTTGAAGCTGGGAAAAAGTGAGGAATTCCTACGACTTCTACACCCGTGGTTAACCGGTGTTGCGTTCAAGTGTCATTCAGCCGGTGGATCAAAAGTAGAGAGAAATGGGAATAAGTCTAAAATAATTTTTTGATATAAGAAAAACATTTTTTTTTAGTTAATATTAACTTTATTATCTTATTTTTTATGATGTTTTATGTTTTATGTTACGGTTTTTAAAAATAATCTGTCTTTCATATTGACGATTTACCCTGAAATGTAATTATTATTATTATTATTATTATTATTGTTATTAATATTATTATCTTCATATTGATTCACTAGTGAATTTATTTTTAAAGCCTATAGCCTATTCTATTTATACTATTTCTTAGCTACTATTACTATGTACTATTTTCCACCTTATATTACATTTTCTTTCTTTCTTTCTTTCTTTCTTTCTTTCTTTCTTTCTTTCTTTCTTTCTTTCTTTCTTTCTTTCTTTCTTTCTTTCCAAAAGCCTGAGACCTCATTAAAAATCTTTATCTTTTTATATTTTAATGTAAACTTTGAAATAATCAGAAAGTTTGAAGATTTAGACATGTTTTAAAACACATGAGGTTATGACATGTGAACTGTTATACTTGTCTATGTATGTATCTATCTATGTATCTATTTGTATTTCTTTACTTTTAAGTTGTTATGTTGTTTGTCTCTCAATAGGAGAGCCTCCTGACAATCCCTTAATGGGTTTTATTGGCTCCTGCTGCACATTTCTTTCCCTAATCTCAATGTTCTACATGCATTATTTATTTTCTTCTCTTGTGTACAATAAATTTAAAAAGGAGACAAAATATTTATGAGTCTGCTCTATTTCTAGGTCTGCAATCAAATTTAAGCAAATTTGTGGCACCGACTAAATTAACTCCTTTGTACAAAAGATCAGATTTCCTTGAGTTGTTTCCCTTCTACTGAAGCAGCATTCACATGATGCTCAGGTGGATTTAATCTACTCATCAGAGGTTTATTCAAGTAACCTAACTTGCAGCAAGTGTTCATCTGTTATAAATATAGCTTACCTCAACTTTCCAGCAGATTATTGCACACTAAGTAGCATTGTGATGACGGGTAACATGGAGTCAGGACTAAGTGAAAGCATCAGAAATCAAGTTGTTATTATAAGCAAACATGGCATGTCTGGAGCTCTAAAACACTTTGGAGAAACTGGGTCGGCCGTGTCTAAAACACAATCAGGTGGACCTAAAGTGATCACACCATTAAAAGATTAACACATCAAACTTAGCTCCCTGAGCAATAGAAAAGCAACTTCACATTTACAGCATTAGCTAAATAAAGAACACAAGACTCCAATAAGCAAAGGCGCCAATAAAAGACGACTGTGTTGTAGAGTCTCAGAGGAGAAGTCACAGTTTCTAAACCACTCTTCAAGGAGGGGAAACAAGGCCGAATGCTTGGGGTGGGCTATGAAATACCAATACCAACATTTCACAGTGAGTAACATGAAGAAATGTCCTATTTAGCTGATGATTCCAAGTTTGAGATTCATGACAGAAGGGTGAACAAAAGGAGACAAACAGGAGATCAGATGACCCTGCAGGAGATCAAACTCACTGTTAAAGTTAAACATGCTGGTTTCTCTGCTCTGTGTCTTTGTGGAGACGGATTCATATCGACCTCAAAGCTTTGCAAGAGCTACATGAAGTCCAACGGGTCCGCAATCACCTAGCCTCAACCTCTCTGGACATTTATGGAGAGATACCTGAAGATAAGATAAGATAAGATAAGATAAGATAAGATAAGATAAGATAAGATATTCCTTTGTTAGTCCCACAGTGGGGAAATTTGCATTATTACAGCAGCAAGTGGAGAGTAAAATAGAAGAGCAACAATAATAATAAGAACAATAATAGTAAAAAATATATAATAAAAATAATCGTGACATTATTTACATTGTTTAGAAGAGTAACATTGGTATTGAGTGGCAATATACCAGAGCTTATATTCTTATTGCACATATTAAAGTGAAATAAATATATATGTATGTTATATGTATATTTCACACAATTGAAATTAGTAGTATACATGAAATACTATAACAGGAACCGTCAGAAATTGTGAACTTGTCCTTTAAAGAAATTGCGCCTGAAGAATAAAGAAACAGCGACGTTTAGTGGCGAAAGTGAAGAACTACAACAGAATTTCCTTCAGTAGCGTCTGAGCTGCTGTAAGGTTTCTGCACACTTTGCTCTAAACAAGTCAAAGTTGTGTTACATTCAGTGCCACCAAAACACAATGTGTGTATCTACAGATGTGTAGAATACATTTCCGTCCTCACAAAACATTTGCAGAGCTGTAAAAACCTTGTTACCTTGTTACCTTGCTTCCTGCTCTCTTACAGTGCAGACACTCTGCCGCTGGCTCTCTCCCTCTGCCTTCATTCTTTTGCTGATATTCATGTTTTTTCCCCCTGATACACAACCTGATATTTATAAGTAATTGGGACTGCAATTTATTTCGATATAGTAGGCTATTGCTGTATTTCCTTTAATACTTTTATAACCTCCTCAGCAATGTAGTGACTAGACTAAAGATATCTAATAAAGATAACTAGCAGCAAGATGTCCCCTTTCTTCACAGACAGCGAGAAGATTGCAGTGCTGGAAACCAAAATTTACCAAAATTCAACTATCAATGTAGGTGGAAGTGAATGGATTACATGGGAAAGACATTACCTTACATTACTTTACTGAAGACAAGGTTATTAAATCTACAAAAGGAGGACTTTAAGTTTATTATTTGAACACTTATTATAAAGTGTTAGCTGTTTTTCTTTGATTGCAATTCTCATTTCTCACTTTGGTCAACATTTACTGTTTTAAAATGTGCTCTATAATGAACTAGGTTACCTCTTGTGACCTTTTATGTGATTGGGTCACTTTTAACTGACTTTCCCCTTAACTGAACTCGCTCTCACACACAGATTTATATCTATGTCACACAGACACTCTAACCTCGTCATTATCTGCATGTTTAAAGTCACGTTCATCGGCCACATATGTTTCCTCTCATATTTCTCCCACAGTCAATCAAACCAGGAAGCAGCTTGTTTCAGAGACGTTTACTTGATTTTAATCCAGTTTATTTTCTGTTGCTTAAAACAAACTTTGGTGTTAAGGCCGATGTATAAAGCCTGTTTAATATAGCACACAGCCAATCAGATCAGAGAATGCTCCTATTTGCTATATGGTACTTATTTGAGGTACTTTTGTCTTGGACTCAGCAACTGTGCCATAAATGCCTCGACAGCCACAATGACAACAAACAGCACATCACCAGCCACAACAATTACATAACAGTATTGCACATATCCCATAACACTGCACACAACACATACATACATCAATGGGAAAAACACATGCTAAAAGATCGCCATAATAAAAGCACTATAAAATTATTGCACAATCTTTGGCTTTAAGCAGCATTGTTTAGGAGTTTGATGGAGGTTGGAACAAATGAATTCTTGAAATGGTTGAATTTGCAGTAAGGGACTCTACATCGTCTGGCCGAGGGTAGGAGCTCATATTATGGGATGGCTCAGTCACTATCCTCTGTGCTTGCCTAAGAACAGTTTGTTCATATATAGACTGCCAGGTCTGATAGTAACTTCTTCCTGTCACCTTCATGGCCGTGTGCACCAGATGAGTGAGTTTAGTTTTCAGTTTTGCAGTAAGGTTGTAATACCAGGCTGACATCCCATATCGGACTAAGCTCTCTAGTACCGCCTGGTAAAATAAAAACATGAAGCTTTTGTCCACACCATACACTCTCAGTCTGCTGTAAACGGGAACACAGACTTTCAACATGGACATTCCAACTAAAAGTGTCATTAAGTGAACTCCCAGATACTTGTATGAGCTGACCTGCTAAATGGGTGAGTCATGTATGACAACAGGACTATAGTCTCCTACTGATCTCGGGTCTAACACCATCTCTTTGGTTTTTTTGACATTCAAAATGAGATGGTGAGCATGACACCATTGCACAAAGTTTTCTATTTCAGAAAAATAGGCTGAACGGCTTCAATCTTTGTGCAGTAGGCTAAGGACGGCGGTATCATCAGAAAATTTAAAGACAAGGTTACCTGGGTGGCTGTTTGTACCTTCAACAAATTATTGACTTGAATTTCAGCAGTGGTAGATTTTTTGATACAGAGTCTAATGGTAAATTTCCCTTGATGGTGAGATAAAGAGGTGCTGAAAGGAGTTGACATAAAGGTCATGAGGTGATGAGTATCAGTGTTTGTCTCACACTTGCATGCAGATTTCAGAGTAGGATGGCTGCAGTCGCCGAGCTCTCCTTCTTGCTGTTTGCTCTCACCAACAACATTCATGCTGAAGAACTTATCTTTGTACGAAAAGAGAGGCAGTCTTACACCTTTAGACCCCCCAAGGAGGGCAACTTCTGCCTCATCTCCACATTTGTCGTCGGCGAGGGGAAGCAAGTTCTGCTGAACACCTCGGACCTCTGGTACCAAAACTCAACGGCCCCCGAACACCTGAAGGAACGACTTCCAGCTGTCAGAAAAATGAATGATTCTTCTTACATGATCCACCACCTGACTCACTCACACTCTGGCCTTTACCAAGAGCAGTGCTGGATGGAGGGTAATGTGACATATGAGAAAAACGTCCGTATTGTTGTTTGTGGGACAATAAATAATTATACATGCATTGAAGGAAATTTGGGTGAAAGTTTTGAACTGCCATGTAAGGAAGCAGCCGACAATCTGACGGTCCAGTGGCTCCAAGATAACTTAAGATATGAAGAAGAAACATGGACTAATGTTTTTGAGAGCAGTACGTCGTCACTGATGGATGTTCAAGAACGAGCCTTCAAAGTGGTAAAAAACACATCAGCTCTTGCTGTAACGAGCTACAAATTCATAAAATCTGATTACTACATCTGTCTGGTGATGGACAAAGAGCGGTGTGTTAGCGGCCATCCTGTATGCATTTTTATGTCACAGGAGACATTGTACCACTCTGTAGGTGAAAGGGCTGTGTTAAACTGCACTGATCTCAGTGACCAGCCACCACTTTGGAAGAAGTACAATGTAACTAGATTAAACTACACAGTAGTGGGCCAAAACTACTCACTGGGGTTTTCATCACTTACATTAAATGACTCAGCTCTTTACCTATGTGAATACTCTATCAAGTGGAAATATCATTTACTGTTGGTGTGCCCCAAATTTGGTCCACCTGCTGTAGTGTTCTTCTCTGAGGGAGAAGAAATCACCCTCAGATGCAATTCGACAGCAAATGTTATTAAACATTGGTTTATGAAGTCGAACCAAACAGAAGGCAGAGTCATTCATCTAAATGCACAAATGCCAGATGAGGGAAGCAGAGTGCGAATATCTCCCCTAGGTCTGGTTCTCACTAATGTCTCGCTGGAAAACACCGGGGAATACTGGTGTGCGCTTGTGGTCGACTATTTTCGGTGCATGTCAGCATCCAAGATCCTTTTAGTGCACAGAGAGCCGGAGAGCGAGGGCAGGACCGGCCATGCAGTGAGGTCTTCACTGCTCAGTGCTGCACTGCTGACGCTCTGTGCTGCTGTAGTCACTGTAATCAGGAGGACCAGGAGAGGAGAGCAGTCTGCAGCTGTTTGAGAGTTCATAAATGTCTGTATATATGTTCTTATCCGTCATTAGGTTAACTTTAACCCTAACCCTTTTTACAGCGTGTTATATTCTTGATATTGCAATACTCAATGTTATCTGTTCATATTGTATTACAAGAGAGAGACAGAGAGGTTAAAAACTAAAAAACTAAAAAAAAAAATCTGATTTCTTTTTTAATGATGAATTATTTTGAATGTTATCTTGCAGTGTGAAGATGCATTGGGTGAGGACATATTGTGTTTATAGTAGACGTACAGCAGTATTGGCAAAGCATATCTACAGTGTTTTCTATGTTTTATTTGTCTCGTGTTGTAATAGACTGAAATAAAAAATCAAATGTACAAGATGTGACATACAAAGATGTGTAGAGTAAGAGATAATATGGAGAAAACTTCTCTACTGTGTTTTAAAACCTTTTAATATTGTTTTCACTTAATTTCTATTTTTTAAAATCTGATTAGTTTTTTTACCACATTAATGTTGTATCTTTAACTGAATGATTGCTTTGCTGTTTCCAAATAAACATAAACATTACACACATTTTACTGCTTTAATTGTGAATTCTTTGTAAAGAAAAAGGATTTAAAAGTTTAATCTGAAGCTAATATGAAGCTTCAGCGTCCAAATGAGTCAAATCTTCATCTTCTATGTTTCAACGTTACAGTGTTTTTAGTAGCAAAGTCTTTTTGTTACTATACTTCCACCACAGCTCAACAGGAAACACTAAGAGGGAATCTGATGCTAAAAAGACTGTAAATGTGTCAGATATCACTTGATATGACTAACTCACACTGCTGAAGCTCAATAGAAGTTGATCATCTTTCATCACTTCCATTAAAAACACATTTGAAGGTCTTTTAATAGTCAATATGAACAGTGGGAATGATTACAGCCAATATAATATAATATAATATAATATAATATAATATAATATAATATAATATGGACTAGGGCCCGACCAATAGGGTTAGGAGATGGGACAGAGGAGCAAATCAGCCGGAAACCTTACACCAGGTAACAAAACTCTTCTTTCTTACTGAGTGTTTGTCATCAAAAACAAAGTCTGTTACAGAATCACAACCTGTCTCTCCTTTCATGTTGCAGCCACACTGCTGACGAGGTGAAAGTGGTGACGTTCAGCACTCGCACTGAAGAGGACGAGGAAGATGCTGGAAAGAAGCCAGACACTTCCTCCAACTTGACAAACACAATCACATGTTCATATTTCAGACTGAAAAGCACAACCTCAGGACTTATTTTGTGATGTTGTGTACTTATTCTTTGATCAGATACTCCAAAGACAAATATTTAGCATCCATCCATTGAATCAAACTGAAGTCTAACTAGTGAGAGAAAAGCAGCTGCAGTTAGTGATGTAATGTGTGTGTGTCTCTCTCTCTCTCTCTCTCTCTCTCTCTCTGTGTGTGTGTGTGTGTGTCCAAATGTTTTCAGCCTCCAGAGCCTCATAACACTGAAGGAGTTCATCAATGACCTCAACAAGCAGGTGGAGCTGTGGAGTTTAGTGCCTAAGGCTGAACTGATCAAGTTAGCAGTACACACACACACACACACGCACACACACACACACACACACACACACACACACACACACACACACACACACGTACAGAAACACACACTGATCAGCACTAACCATTTTTTTCCTTCACTTTCTGCAGAAGCTTCTTGAACATCTTGACGAATCACTGCTCCACCAACATCCAAGAGATTTGAACTGTTTCTCCAGACAGTGAGCCCAAACAGACACACACACACACACACACACACACACACACATACACACACACACACATGACTCGGTACTGACTGCAAGTGTTTTTCTCCATTCTCAGATGTAGAGAAGTGGAGCGAGGCACTGGGAGGAAACTCTAAACGGTTTCCTTATTACTCATCATGAGAACATTCACAGACATCTACACCTGCAGCTCACAGGCTATTTCACATTCATATACAGGCTCTATGCAGACTGTTTATACACTGTTAAGTTAACACTGATAACTAGACCCCCAAAAAACTACTTGGTAAATGATGTGTCCCAATACAACCTCTCTGTCCTGTCCTGAGTCATCGCAGCGCTGTTTCCTGAAGCTCAATGTGTGCTCTAATGGAGCAGCAGCGCCCTCTGTTGATGATAACTGAGAATAAATAGAAAAAGCTTGCAGCACCTGGTCAGACGAGATCGGGCGTGTTCAGGGTGGTATGGCCGTAAGCGAATACACAGACAATAAAAGGCCTATTTAAACATTACGTGACACCACTGACAGTCGTGGATAATTATGCTTTAACATTGATTTAATATGAATTTCTTTTTAGTTTGGAGATTTTTTTTTAACTTTGTTTTCTTTTATAATATCGTTCATCAACTACTGCTTACCTGCCTGGTCCATTGCTAACTCCACCACTCAAAAACCGCAAACAAGCCTTCAAAATACTAGATTTAAAAAAACAAAAACCTTTCATCACTGTTCAATTTTACAAAAATATGGACTTCTAAACTGGGACAACATTATCCGTTTCGATAATTGTTGTTTGATGTACAAAAGAGGGGCAGCTAGAGGAGATTGTTTTTTCTTACAAAAAGGAAGACACAATGTGGACAAAAATACAGAAGGGTGAAAGAAACTCAAAGCCTACAGTAGGCCTATAAGCATTCCTGATTTTTTCTCCCCAAATACAAAAATAGTACTTCCTTTCTAGATCTGAAATGACCAAGAAAGGTTAATAGACAACCAAACGTGGGCACTAGGTCCTGAATTATCTGAATGCAGTGTACGAACATTAATTGATTAATTTATGTAGGCTATATTTTCATACGCATGTTAGGCTATCTCAACAAGTCAAACTGAATACAATACAGTCAAAATGGAGAACATGGAAAGAAAACTAAAACTAAGCTGGTTTTAGTGAGTTTTGCATTGTTTGTTGTAGTTTTTATTTTTATTTTTTACAAAACTCTTTTTAAATTTCAGTTAACTAAATTATATTTTTCCACTGCTAGTTTTAGGTGTAGTTAACTAATAACTCTGGTTCTCAGGTGGTTTCCTTGATGTGTTCTTGTTCATTTCTTATTCATCTTAATTAATGAGATTTATGTTTGGCATCATTTGGGGCCATGTAACCTGCTGGCATCAGTCAAATAAAGTTCACCTAATAAGATTTCAAGTATGAGTTGCTTCATAGTTTTATAACTGAAAGCTGCAGAAATTACTGTTTGTGCGCATCAGCCCTGCATCATTATCACTCCCCTGAAAACCCACACAGGGGCTCACACTAGAACAACTAGTTTGGGGTACTCAGGGGTTAATCTCGATTGGGTCCTTGCAGTTTTTCTGAGGACAGCCTAAAGTTGCCTGAGGGGTCCAAAGAAAAGCCAGATTCTTGGAAGGAGATGTGGAAGAGAGAAAGGAGAGTCGACAAGGGAGGCAGAGGGAGGAGATGGAAAAGCGAGAATGCAGCAGGACCAGCAGGAATGGGAGGAGGAGAAAAACTCTGGAGCTCAGTCACTTCCGCACCATGTGAGCTACCGGGACTGAAGCTCATTTGTTCACGGTTCCGCTCCGCATCCTCCGGGATACAGCAGCCCAACTCAACCGAGGCTCCCATCCAGCAGAAGCAGCGAGATCCAGCGGGAGAGAGGCCGTCCTGAGCAGACATGGCTGCAGACGTGGCGGTGTCCCTGTCGGTCCTCGCGGGGATCGTTGCTCTGAGCCACGCGACTCGCAGAGTTTTGGGCAGGGCCCTCGCGGACACCGGTCTCTCTGAGTATGCGGTGGAGCTCGTGTCCACCTTCCAGCTGTGCTGCTGCACTCACGAGCTGAAGCTGCTGTCCGAGGTGGGCGGGATCGAGCCTCGACTCGCGCTCACCCTGACGTACCTGGCGTCAGTGGTGCACGGGCTCACCTTTAGCGGGGCCATCGGCAACCCGTCCGGTGCGCTTGAGCACGCTTACCGCGCGAGGCTGTCGGGCGGATGTGCACTACGACGCATCGCGTGCCAGTTCACTGCGGCAGCCGCTGCACGAGCTGCAGTGCCGGTGATTTGGGGTATCGGGTTGTCGGGACTGCACGCGAGGCATAAATTGTTCGGGTACCAGTGCATCACCCCCATTCACGCGCCGCTGTTAAAGGCCGCCGTTGTGGAGCTCGCGTGCTCGTTTGTTGTTCAAACTGCTATTACGCACACGCGAGCTGTGGAGGAGAAATACCGTGTGCACGCGGTGGCTGCGGTCATCACAACAGTGGTCTATGCAGGTAAGATGTTGTTGCTCTACGTCACGTGCACAGTGTGGATGACAGGTGTTGGTGTGAAAACAGTCCTGCAGACTGATCACATGAGGTCAGAGGTCAGCATCATGTGAGACTGAGATTATCTCACATCTGAGCACAAACTGATAGAAGCAGTGTTTCCTGAGCTGTATGACTATGAATGTTTTCCCGCCTGTTCTCCAACACACAAATCTGCTCCTAACATTTGAATATCTTAAAGCTCATCACAACACTAAGTGATCATAGCTCGTTTATCTGTTGTTAAATCAATCATTAGTCTTTGGAAGATAAAATGACAGACTGAATGTTTGCGGTCCAACATGGAAAAGTTACATGTGAACTTTTACACTTATTTTGAACCATTATGCTTACTGATAAGATAACTGCAGAAGTAAATGGACTGTACTTATATAGTGCTTTTCTAGTCATTATGATTACTACACTATGTTTCATTCACCCATTCACACACTGATGGCAGGGGCTACAACCTGCTCATCAGGAGGAAACTAACCATTGATTCACATTCATGGCATAACAATGGGAGCAATTTGGGGTTAAGTGTCTCGACATGTGGACTGGAGGAGCCGGCAATCGAACCACCCATCTTTCAATTGGTGGACGACCTCCTGAGTTACTATAGTTTTGGTCCTTTTTGATGTTAACCAATTCCTGTGTGTGTGTGTGTTTCCAGGTGGCAGTGTAACAGGAGCAGTGTTTAACCCGGCCCTGGCTTTCTCCACACAGTTCCCCTGCAGTGGAAACTCCTTCCTGGAGTACTGCATGGTCTACTGGCTGGGCCCGCTGCTGGGTAAGACCCACTGATGCATACACTAACACCATGCAGCCTGTCTATTATATAATTCACTTTGTTTTTTCCTTTTATTTTTATTGAAGTTCTGGTATTGAACGAAACAATCAACATGCATGAGTTCAGGACTTATGCCTCCTCGCTTCTAACAGTGAGAGCAATCACAAAAACACTGTTAACACATGCTTACATCATAGGCTCTGTCATAGCCCACTCTGTTGCTACTCTTGTGGCTGTAAAATACTGATGTCAAGCTTCACAAGAAACATCGACTCTGTACTGGTTTCTGTAGTACAACTTGGGTGGACAGAAAACTCTTCCCCTTTTCTTATTGGGACCTAGTAGTGCCTGTGTTCCCTGAGTCCATATGTTAAACCCACTGTAAAAAAATCGGTGTGTGATAATGGACGGTGATTTTAAACTGGACAAGCAGATACATTCAGTGGTGAAATCCAGCTTTTACCAGCTGAGGCTTTTATCTAAGGTCAAGTCCTTTTTATCTGTTAATGAATTTGAAAGAGATATACATGCTTTTATCTCCTCCCAGCTTGACTACTGACCCTTTCACGCTTACAGCTGGTTCAAAATGCTGCAGCTCATCTTTTTAACAGGATCATGCAAGTGAGAGCACATTTCCTCTGTACTGGCCCCCCTTCACTGGCTCTCTGTATGTTTTAGGATTGATTTTTAGATGTTGCACTTTGCCAGAAAATCATTAAATGGGCTCCAAAATACATCTATGAGCTTTGACAACCACATGTCCCATCATGGACTCTCAGGTCTGCTGATCAGTTGCGTTTGGTTGTGCTAAGATCAACGTTAAAGCACAGGGGAGACCAGGCCTTTGCAGTTGAAGCCTCCAAACTCTTCATGTGAGGCTGGCCCCCACAGTGCCTGTTTTTAAATGCCATCTAAATTTAAAACCTATTTTTATTCTTTGGCTTTTAACTGATTAGTTAATTAGTTGGGTTTAATAGATTTGCTTTGCTCTGCTGTGTCTTTACCAGCTGTGGGAACCAGTGGTGAAAATAAGTATGTTTTGTAATGCTCCGATGCAAATATTACTGAGTGTGTGTGTAGAAAGCGTGTCATCCTATAGGTCCGTGTATTGATGAAACCATCAAACATAATGGAGCTGCAAGGGAGAAACAATTTAAATCTCCACAAACTAATAAAGATTTTGTCTGAGCTTAAAACAGTCAAAAAAAATGTCATTATATCACTGCATTAATGGAGGATGAAATGAATGCTTGTCTTCTAAATTATCACTTCGGCAAAAACCTGCAATCAGACAGAAGATTTCCATGACTTCACATATTAGATTCCTGTGTTGTTTCTTGAAAGACAGGCAGTATCAGCTGTAGCGTGACTCACTGTCTGTTTCTGACAGCCGGTCGGCAGATCATGCTGTGAAAGTGTTGACACAAATCTGATAATCTGCTTCTTATGACTGACTCTCTCACACTCACGCACACATGTTCACTTTCTCTTCCATGGCAGCTGGAACAAGCACATTAAATATTTCCCCTAACCCTCTGGTGCATGTAAACAGAGTGCAGAATTGGCTTCATTTTACTGCTATTGCTCATCAGTCATGTGCAAAGTGCAGTTGTGCAAATGTAAATTGCAGAAAAAACAGCCTCAAGTGGCATGATGGAAACATTTGAATAAATACAGAAATAAATAAGTTGTTTCCCTTTTATATAACATCTTATTTCTACTTGTCAGAGGGCTGTATTGCACTTTATACATGTATTTTTATGTTTAAGTAACAATGAATCAGTTGTTGCTTAGACATTTCCAAAGCTTAAGGATGTGTTTAACCTCCCAATCAATTAATCTTTATTTATATAGTGCCAAATCTCAAGGTACTTAACACATAGAGCAGGTCTAGACCATACTCTTTAATTTAATTTAAAGAGACCCAACTTTCCCCCATGAGCAGCACTTGCTGATAGAGGCAAGGAGAAACTCCCCTTTTAATGAGAAGAAACCTCAAGCAGAACTGGACTCTAGGTGGACAATCATCTGCCTTGACCGGTTGGCGTTGGAAATAATAGAAGCAAGAATAGGTTTAGGTCCCTCTCATGTCACCAAAACAGCTCTGGCCCATCGATGCAAGGACTTTAAAATACCTCTGAAGGTGTCTCCTCTGGTATCTGGAACCAAGACTTTAGCAGCAGATCCTTTAAGTCCTGTTATTTGCGAGGTGGAGTATCCAGAGATTGGACTTGTTTTTCCAGCAACATTCCCAAGATGCTCAGTTGGATACAGATCAGGGCAACACCTCCCTTAAACCTACCTTTGTCATGTTCCTCAAGCCATTCCTGAACAGTTTTAGCAGTGTGGTCGGGTGTGTTATCCTGCTGAAAGAAGCCATCAGGGAATATCTTTGCTATGAAGGGTTGTGCTTCCTTCCATGGTGCATCCTGGTGCCATCTCTTTCCCCAAAAAACAATTTCATTTTGTGGAAAATATTTCTGAACTGCAGAAAAAAAGACAAGAGAGAAGGTTGAAGACACAATGTGGATAAAAATACAGAAGGGTGAAGGAGAAGTACATTAAAACTCAAAGCATACAGTATAAGCATTCCCGGTTTTTTTCTCCCCAAATACAAAAATAGTACTTCCTTTCTAGATCTGAAATGACCAGGGAAAGGATGAGAGGGAATTGCTGAGAACAAAAGCTGAGATAGATGGAAAGATATTCGATAATTTCCAAAGAAAATATAATTGTCAAAGGATGACAAAGGAAGCCAAAAGAAGTGCAGAGATGTGTTAGTGTTGTGGTGGACTTGTGTTTGATCAAGGTCAGATAAAGCTGAGTTAAGCTCCGGATGTCCAGTACGTGATCAGCTGCAGGGATCAGGTTTCTTTCCTCTATGAACTTGCGTCACTAAAGAAGAAATCACAGGGATGAAACTGATCGGCTGTAATCTGTTCACATTGTTACATGAAGGAGTCTTATACTAATAATGACTAAATGTGTCCTGATCTCCATGGTAACCCAGATGAAATGTAATATTTAGAATAATAGTATTCCATTAGCTGTATTTAATATAGACGTTATAATGTAAGATCATGCCAAACTAGTTGATATGGTGTTTTATTGACTATTTACTGTTTTTTAAGCAAGTTGAATTATTTGGTACAAAGTTTTTATGGTTACACCACTTAGACATTTTTACCATAATCCTCTAATATGTTCTCTCTAAATGGATTAAAAGCAGAAATTTGATGCTGGGTCCACAAAAAATTATTATTTTCACATTTTAACCCATTAAATTTAATCTAAACCACATGGACACTAAACAAGAAACATCATTGACCTAAATAAGGATGCTTAAATGTGACTTTAACACTGCTTCAATCAATATTTATACATTGATAGATCACATGACTTTGTGTAAAGTAGAGGTCTCCTGTAATAATTAAAGTAGAGTGGATCAGTTAACCTCTAACCTTATTTTCTTGTTCCTCTTCTTGTACATTTCGGCTGTTTCTAGGTATGATGACATCAGTGCTGCTGTTTGATAAAGTCATCCCTCTGCTAGCGGGAAAATCACCGTCTCCCTACGACTCCCTGGACGCCAGGAAGAGGCAGTGAGCACCGTGGACCGCCACTGTTTCAAACCCAGAGCACACATGGAGATGTTGGTTCTGACAGACTGTTATCTGCTGCTGATTCCCGTCATCAGGAGTTAGAAGAGCAGCACTGATATGCACTTTGTTTAAAGACCTCAACCTGGAAGTTTTCCTTTATTTTACAATGAATGGACCACGATTATCTAATCAGTAGTCTCAAGGATGATTTCACCTCAAAAGCACATCTCAAAACCACAACTTACTGTAAACACTAACTTTAGTGTATTTTTTAAGCTTGAGCTCACATGGGGCATTTAGACACTTACTGGTCAATTTCTTATTTTAAGGTTTGATGGAGAGCGAGAGGAGTAGGCTATGGTCACTATGCCTGAGAACAAAGGAAAGTTTATCCTGCACCTGCATGATTATTTTAGGCTGATGAAGTGATTTTCAATCAGTCTGAATCCACAAAGTGAACAAAAGCACACTAACATTTGCCTGATAGGCACTAGTGTCATACTGTGCATACTAGTATTGTAGATTAAATATTAAACTTTGAGCCAAGTATTATTTTTGTAACATAAAGCAAGTTTTAACAATTAACTAATTATTGAAATGGAAGATAAATCATGAAATCTGTGAATTTTCTGCATAATGTTCTGAATGTTAGTGTAGTAATATTAATGTTTACACTTATTATTATTATTATTACATGTATAACTTATGTGACAGTATAGAGCAAAGCACAGTGTAGGAATGTTCAACTGTACACACGTCTGTATGTTTTCACATAATTTTAAAATGACAAGTTCACAATTTCTTCCAAGTCTGTCTTAAAAGAATCAGGAGTTCAAATAAATGTTAAAACCTGTTTTTCTTGCTGAGTCAAATCTTCATCTTCTATGTTTCAACGTTACGGTGTTTTTACTACTAAAGTCTTTTTGTTACTATACTTCCACCACAGCTCAACAGGGAACACTAAGAGGGAACCTGACACAAACTCGTACAAAAACTATGCATTTATTGACAATTCCATACAAAGACATTCATTCTCCTCAGCAGGAGACATTAGATATTAAAGTCTTTAAGTACAAAACAAACTAACTTTAGTTTTTACAGTCAATAGTAGGAACTGGAGCTGCATCTCAATAGTCTAGAGTAGCTGACTTGTCACAGAAATGAACAGCACACTTAGTAGAGATACTCGATATGTGACCTCCAGTGCAACACAAACAGGAGACAGTTTAGGAAGCTACGTAAGATTACTGAGATGACTTTTTTAAAGTACTTGGAAATACGTTCGTTTGACGTTGAGAACAAGAAGTGCCTGAAACATAAAGAGTACAAGTAAGAGCTGAAAGTCTCAAAGAAGTGCTGCTGCTGCTGTCCTCGTCTTCAATCCCATGATGCTTTGAGTGACTGCGGAGTGGACGTCTTCTACGGAAAGAGTCAGAAAACAAATCGGTTAAATTCGGAGGATGTGTTTGATGATGTTTTATGACATGACATAATTTCCTTGTAAGGAGATGACCGACTCTTCATTAGACCTGTCATGATAACTACTTTTATTGGACGATATATTGTCTCAGAAATAATTGCGATAAACGATATTATTGTCATTTGAATATAATTTTATACCACTGATATAATGATAATATAATAGTTATTTACATTTTAGCTGCTAATGTGATGTCTGGCAATACTGAGGTCAAAAAAACGATCCAGGTCATGTCCATGTATCATACGATGGGTCCATATATAGACATGATGATGCTGATAATTACGTTATTGTACGATAAGTCGATAATTATTGTGACAGGCCTTCTCTCCATTACATTACAGAGTGATTCAATCAGCACAGATATTCACCAGCACACACAGCTTCCTTCACTTTAGGATATATACAAATCCCAGTACCTCCGCTGGGCCGCAGATATAATCAAGGACTCATCTCACCCAGGCGACCTGTTATACGAGCTGTCTAATAATATATGGTGACTCTGACTCTGCTTCATAAAGACATACAGGGAGATGGTACAGCTGGTTCTAATATGCACAATTCAGGAAATACAGATGTCAGAATGAGGGATTACAACCACAAAGCTTCCGTTTCCACTTCTAAATGAGTCGCAAACATGCATTTAATGCCTTTAAAAGACAATTAAATGTTGGTAAAACAAGTCGTCCAGTGGATTTCTGAACCATGACAGAAACACTAATGGCGCTTTTCCACTATACAGTTCTAGCTCGACTCGGCTTGGCTCGACTCAGTTTTGGTACCAGGTACGACCTCCTCCATTACTTCATAGTACCTCCTCAACGTGAGCGGGGTTGTCATAGCACAGTTGTGTGAAACTGCTGTGACTTCGTTTTATACGCGACAAACACATAAACAATGGAGGACATGGAGGCGATGGTGTACTTGCTGCTGTATGTGGCTTTTTGTCACACACAAAGCAAGAGAAGAGAAACGAATCGCGGTAACGGTGTTGCCAGTATTTAAAGATGCCGGGTTTGATACATGTCGGACATCGCCAGAGCAGGTACTAAGAAAAGTACCAGGTACCAGGTACTGTCCCTAATGGAAAAGCAAAAAAACCTGAGTAGAGTCGAGTCGAGTCCAGTCTAGCAGAGTAGTGCTAGAACTGTATAATGGAAAAGCCCCATAAGATGGTGGTTAAACTGGGACTCCATACTGGATATCATCAAATGTTTAAAAAATACATCAGACTTACCAGTGTTCAACATCTGCATCCTCAAACTGACCGGCCTCCGCCGCTGATGCATCCACCTCCATCCCATCTGTCAACACACAAACACACCAATTACCAACCAACAATACAAAAAAAGATGATTATGAAGGTCTATTATTAAAAGGACCTGATGTCACCTGATCAATAAATACTAATATTTCACTAATTAATCTAATCAGTGGTCATAAATACAACATAGAAAACAATCTAGACATAAGACAGTACTAATGAATACTAATGATTTAGCCTATAAATAGTCTTAAACATATCTGGCCTTTTCTAAAACATAACACTGAGTAGCAGTTTATCATTCAGTCCCCTGTGAGACAACCTGTAAAGTAAATATCCAGAATGCCTCCCTTTTTCATCTATTGTTGTATTTTACCATTTTTTTATATTCAAGTCTTTCTAATTGACAGGTGACGTACACCATTTGTATTAACCAAAGTTGCTCATCAATTAGTTAGTGATCTCTCCAGTCCTCCTATTGAATGACTGAGGCAGCTCTTGTGTGCATATATAGGGAAGTGTTGTGATGCTGCCTGATGAAGGTCAGATAGACCGAAACATTGCAACAGCTTAATGAAACAAACATCACTGAGAGAGACAGTGTGCAGGAGTCTTTTCTCATTTTCTTTGACCACACTTTCCTCCTACACACATGCCACTGCTCTCAGATGTGCAGGGATTCATTTCCTTAAAGTCTCGACAGCAAAAACCAAAAACAGGAAACGTCACATACATTTGGATACATTTGGTAGTTTGAAATGTGATTCCAATCAGATTTCTACAGACACGTCTCACTTTAGATGCTCTGGGCGCTCAGATTAGATATCAAAGTGTCTTTTGCATCAGTTGTGATGTGACAAACGACGACAACAACATGAAATCCAGAGTTCAAAGTTCATCAGAGCAGCATGCAGACAACAGTCGACGAAGGAGTTCTGCATCGTGACTCAACACAACGACTGTCTGCAGGACGAAATGATGGATCTCAGTTTCTGTTGCTTCTGCGTTGGCTTATAACCAGCATATGTAGTTACTGACACCTACATTGTTACCATGGCAACCAATGCAGATAGTTCTGTGACGTCTGGACACACAAATCTGATCACTTACAATTAACAGTGCAGATATTCAGTCTTAAACATCTGACCAGAGGCTGTTGTATGTTGTACAGCTTGTGAAGCTTCTTGAGTCAGATTTGGGATATTGGTGAGTTTCTCCTATAAGATAACAGATTGCTTCCCTTGCATGTGAATAAAAATGCAGGCCTGCGGTCATCTGCTGTGTGAAATATAAAAGAGTAAAATCTGAGTTCAACATCGAATCGTTGAGCTTGTAGTCTCAGAGCGATCTCTCTGATCACCAGGCTGCTGTGAGTTTGTGTCTGATTCAAACCTTCAAAGTCTGCGTTGGTCTCTTCCGTTCGGACTCCGGCCATGCGGTACTGCTGAGCCACGCTCTGGGCTAACATCCCCTCCAGTCTCTCCAGCGTTGCCTGGCCCTCCTGCGTGAGCGCCGACAGACCCTCGTCACAGGTGTAGAAGGTCGGGATGTCGGCGTGACCGTGCTCTGAGGAAGGACAGAGAAATAAAGATAACGTCACAACACAACCAATGAACATCTTAATGAAAACACACAACTCAGAACTCAAGGTGTTATGTTTGTTTAACATGCAGTGATGAGTGCTGGACAGCTTACCTGCTTCTGTAAACAGTGAGTCCAGACAAACAGACAAGAGAAAATAAAAGAGTCAAATTTAAAATTCAGCTCATAGCACATATTATTATACATGCAAAAAAGTATTACAACTTCATCAACAACATCAGTGAAATTCTGAGAGGTTTCTAAAGCCAAAACAAGCCAATAAAATGTCAAATATGTAAAGATGCCATCTGAATAAATCTGACAGGTTTATCTTCAGTTTAAAAACACTCAAGCAAGCAAATTAAAGAAAGACAAAAAGGTGGATAACATCTGTAGTATTTAGTCTGCTTGTGTCTTCATCAAGTTTCTATCTAAATTAATGTTTGTTCAAAACATCTTTTGAAAGACTGAATCAAGACTTGGTTGTGTCTAAATTGTTCACATAACTATTAACATAACATACTTTAGTGTGTGTGTGTGTGTGTGTGTGTGTGTGTGTGTGTGTGTGTGTGTGTGTGTGTTTTTCCTCACCAGCCTCCTCCACGTCATACTCTTCTCCTTCGAAGTCGTTGTCTGAGTCGTCGTCCTCGGGGTCGGGGTGCAGCGCCTGACACTCACACATCGCTGAGAACATGGACTCCACTGTATGTATACATACATACACACACACACACACACACACACACACACACACACACACACACACACACACACACACACACACACACACACACACACACACACACACACACACACACACACACACACACACACACACACACACACACACACACACACAATCAAATTTAAATTAAACACAAGTTACAGGTGTTGAGGACTATCTTCAGCAGTATAAACTAATATATTCAGACTTCTTCAGGCTGCTTTAAATCAGACTTTGTATTAAATCATTCTGTCGTTCTGTGTAATCAGTCTGACTCTCATCATCAGTGCGGTCACTCACATGCCGCCTTGTCGCTGGGCACAAATCGAATCTCTGTGATCACTCCTTTATCATCATCGTCGTCATCATCCTCGCTGCTGTCACCGCCATCTTCATCATCTGGAGCTTTTTCTGCCATTTCAGCCTCGTTTTCATCTGAGAGGAGGGAAAGATAAATTGTATGAGACACATGAAGTGAGGAACTGCAACAAGAAACAGATTCATTCATCCATTTTCTGCCACTTATCCGAGGCTGGGTCACAGTGGCATCAGGCTGAGCAATGAAACCCAAACATCCTTCTTCTTAGCGATGCTTATCAGCTCCTCCTGGGGGATCCCAAGGCGTTCCCAGACCAGGAGAAATATGTATTCCCTCCAGTGTGTTCTGGGTCTCCTCCCAGTCGGACATGCCTGGAACTCCTCTAAAGGGAGGCATCCTGACTAGGTGCCCAAACCACCTCAGCTGGCTCTACTCCTAGCCTCCTTCCGATGTCTGAGCTCCTGACCCTATCTCTAAGGCTGAGCCCAGAAACTCTCTGGAGGAAACTCATTTCGGCCGCTTGTATCCACAATCTCATTCTTTTAGTCACTCCCTAAAGCTGGTGACCATAGGTGAGGGTTGGGATGTAGACTGACTGGTAAATTAAGAGCTTCACCTTCAGGTTCAGCTCCTTATTCACCTGGACGTTGCTGCACTGATCCGCTGGTCAGTCTCATGCTCCATCTTACCGTCACTCCTGAATAAGACCCTGAGATACTTAAACTCCTCTACAGACAGAATGATGCTGAATTTTAAGTTTCTCTGTTGGTTTTGCATGAACGGTAATGCCAAACAATGACTCTATTTTCTGTCTACCTACACACACACTCATGACGCCACCAGAAAACAAAGAAAATACCAACTTTGACATGGCGCAATCTCATAGATCTACAGTAATAAATAAAAAACTGAGTTCCCCTCACCGCTGAGTTTGCCGTTGACCATGATGTACAGGTGTTCCTGTGGGTAAGCGCCGATGTCTCTGGAGATAGCGTGCAGGCCGATGGTTGGATACTCCAGAGAGAAACCCATCCCCGAGCCGTCGAACCATGACAAGCGCCTGTGAATATATTAGATGTAAAATTTAAAGAAAAGACACAAAGAAAGCTTATAGTTCCTGCTTTGATTTTTAAAAAAAAGATATAATCTGTAACTTTCCCCCATTAAAATGTCTAAAAAACAAGACTTATGAGCCAAATATGTGCCATTTATCCCAAATGTTTCAAGCAATGTTCAAATTCATCAGAGAAATCCATAATCTAATAAACATAATGCTCCATTTCAGTTGGTTTGCAGTCAATGGCGTCATACCCATTGCAAAACACTCATAAATTAACTTTTTATCCAGGTTTTAAGCCACATTTTTACAATCCACTTTTTATAGATCTTGGTCCTTCAAACTGTATTTTTTAACCAGTTGAAGGATTTTAGTTATCAGAGAAACAAGCTGAGCAAACGATAGCTGAAGATCAGCTTGCAACCTCTCCAGACATCCTGCATGTGCTGAGCAACGTCAGAAAACACAGATTTTTAATGTGAAGCTGCTTTATTCAGTGTTTTTACTGGTTTTAATCATCAGGTCTGTTTGCTCTGGAGAGGAGGAGGCAGCTGCGGTTAATTCGGCTCTCAGTAAAACCCTCTTGAATATAACCCTAACCCTAAAGATATATTGGTCTGGCTCTTATTTTTCCCGATCACAAGTCTGTCATGTCAGTGTCTTCTGTAACAAACAAAAGCATCAAATCTTAGATGCATAAGTGGGTAAAAAATGACCCGGTCAAATTGTTTTCTTGCAATGTCTTCATAATGAAAAGTTGTTATTATTTCATATTCCAGCTATTCCTAAAAAACAAACAAAAAAAAGTTATTGATATCATGCCATTTACATGTTTAACTTACCTTTTATACATTTTATGAAACTCTAGTCTTATCAACTCTCTAGTCTCTTATCAACTGTGATTGTCAGGAATATATATTTTGTGAACAACACAGACTATATATACAAATGTTAAAAAAGTGAAAAATATTTCAAACATGAAATCATTCTTGTGTAGACCAAAATATAATAAAAATGATAGTTCTTAACCAAAATGACAAAAGTGACGTAAAAACACATTTTCGACCCATTTATGGAAGAGTGTAGGATCCAGTCCCTCGTGCATCTAAGGGTTAAATAAAGGATTTGAGTTCATCCACTACAGCAGCTTACCAAATTCACCATAACACCGGAAGTGCTATAGTGTTATGAAGCACGTTTTTTTGGTTTTGTTATTACACCTTGTATGAAAGAGTTTGGTGTCATTAAACGTACACATCTGCTTTAACCAATTATCATACTTCACATTAAAACACTGATTTAAGGCAGAAACCTGTGATGTAAAGTAGAAAAACAAAGACTCCACATGTGCATCACTTACGTTTCGGCGACGTACAGCGTGCCGCAGCCCAACCTCTGGCCGTCCAACACCGCCGTGGTCTCGGCTTGTTCGTGGCGCACTCCCTCGGTGGGGGGATGGAGGTTTTTCAGCAACACCATTGTTAGATGTTAGATCTCCCAGCAGACTGCGGTGGTGGTCAACAACAACAAGAAGAAGAAGAAAGAGTGTGTTTTCTGACAGCTGGAGATGATAAACTGTGAGCCCGGGATTAACAGCACCAGGCTGAGCTGCGGGAGGACTGAAGTCTGCAGACACACAAACATGCAAACTGTACTTAAAGCTGGTGTGAGTCGTGGCTGAGGTCTCACAACAGCTGAAATATCGCGGCAAGATACAGCAGCTTCCCTCCTTTTCTTCTTCTACCTTGAGGTTTTTAGGCTAGCTGCTACCCACAGTGTCTTATTACTGCCATCTACCGGCCTCAATCAACTACTACAGTGTCTTATTACTGCCATCTACTGGCCTTAGTCAAGTACTACAGTATTTCATTACTGACATCTAGTGGTCTTAGTCAACTACTACAGTGTCTCATTACTGCCATCTAGTGGCCTCAGTCACCTACTACAGATTCCGGACTGTCACTTTTCCCATGTATCAGTTCGTCTCTGATTTATTTTTTGTGAGCCTATATTTATATATTGCACTTGTTATTCATGTTTTATATTTACTTGGTATATACATTTCATATTTAGACTGTATTTTCCTCATATTTTCTCTCTAATAATTGCACCCTTTATATTTATATTTTTATTCTTTTGGTAAAATTTTGTGTGCGTATTAAATTAATCTTTTCTGGACAGGTACCACCACTAACATTTCAGTACACATTGTACTGTGTATGATTGTGTTTGATGATTATAGTCTATTTTTATATGTTCATATTTTCATACCTTTATATTGTTTTAAAAATATATAAAAATAAATAGGCATACAATTTAAAACAAGTAAGAATTTAGGATTTTTGATACTTCAGGAGTTTAGATTTAGAGTAAAGTATAAAAATGAAGTACCGTGTTAAATTTGGTCTCAGAACTCCTAAAATTAATTATTATTGTATTTTTTTTCTCCAAAAAATATTTTATACAAATTTAATTATTTTGTGAGCCTCTATTTTAGAGATGGGGCAAACAATTATGCTACAGGTTCAAATGGTTTTATTTGAACAGGTTTAATGTACTTTGGATAGTTCTGTTATTAATATAATATGATTATACACTATTGTAGACCACAAATGAAAACTAATTTCCCCATGGGACAATAAAGTCTATCTATCTATCTATCTATCTATCTATCTATCTATCTATCTATCTATCTATCTATCTATCTATCTATCTATCTATCTATCTATCTATCTATCTATCTATCTATCTATCTATTCATATTTATTTAATAATTTAATTTTAGTGTATTTGCTACTGTAGAAACATTACATTGCAATATGGCAGCCTCTGTAGAAGATTACCTGCTCCTTATGTTATTGTCTTTTAATTATATACACTGCATTATAGTCAAAAGCATGTTGTAAGACTTTAAGATCTCTGTTTCCTGTGTTAAAATATTCTTAACAGATACCAACAATGGTGAACTTTGGGCTTCAGTCACTCTTACGTTATTGCTCACTAGACAGAGACAGGTAAAGTCCAGGGAGGAAAGGCAGAGAAGGATTCAGCCTTCAACTCCTTATTCTCAGCAGAGACAGAAAGAAACTCACTATAGATACAATGAATTAATAAAAAATAATAACTATTAGGGTGATGAATATGGAATGACAAAGTCCAGAGGTTGATATGAAGAAACTAATGAAGCTGTAAACAGAATCATGTTTCTGCACATGCTTAGTTACATAACCGAATTAAGTCACATTTATATATCGCTCTGAAATCAGAGGGAGGAGAACAGGGTGGACAAGATGTGTTTAGGCAACAAAAGCACTTTGTTTAGGTTAGTGAACAGTCATGGGAAAGGACCAGTGTGCAGGATTTAGTGGCATCTAGCAGTGAGGTTGCACATTTTCCCCACCGCCCATCTTAAGTGTGTAAGACAACCTATGATGGCCGTGATACTCTGGAAATTAAGAGACCTTCTGTAGAGCCAGTGTTTGTTCATTCTGGTGAAACATGGCGGCCTCCATGGAAGAGAAGCCGCTCCTTTTGTAGATATAAAGGCCTCTTCTGATTTTCAGGTGATTAGACACTAATTAAAACATACTTATGAATGTTATTTTCCATTTCAGCCAAGTCTGTTCTACTAGATGACACGAAATCCTACACACTGTTCCTTCCATTATTAAAAAATATGTTGAGCTTCATGTCACTGCAGACTTTTTCCTTATTTTTGGTATCAAACCAAGACCACAATCTTTTCCTAACCTTAACAAATGCTGGATTTAAAGTGACTTAATTCAAACCAACAGTCAGACACACACACACACTCACACACACACACACACACGCACGATCGCACGCATGCACGCACGCACGCACGCACACACACACACACACATTCTAGTAAAGATGAAGGGAGGAGCAAACAGTTAGGGATTAAAGTTGAAGGTCCATACAGTCGCCATTCCACCACAGCAAGTCTGAGCAGGTGAGTGTGCATATTACTCTCAAACAATAATCACTGTCATTACTGATCTATCTGCTAATTATTTTTCTGATTAATTGCTTAGTTGATTAAACTACATTCTCACAGCAATGTAACGTGACTCACTGGTTCTGTTAAAATAGAGAGAAGTCACAGTTAAGAACAACACAGATGTTTATCTGAAGTCTGTTTGTTGGATTTAAACCAGAGTCAAAGTTTCTCTTTGTGATGGACAGAAAACACACATGGTTGTAGTTAAAGTCATGTAAACTAATAAGAAGATACAGTACTAACATGAGAGGCAGGACTGGGTTTATTATACTGTGTATGTGTGTGTGTCTCCAGTGTTACTGGTTTACCTCTCAGACTCCAGAAGATGGAGGTTTCAGAGGAAGAGGAGGACGGAGCAAAGTCTGTAATATCCAGCTGTGTGTCTATGAAGAGTGACCAGTCCAAAGGTGAACCTCTAGTCTTCAGTAATGAACCTGGACCCTCAGACACAAAGTAAGAGACTGTTTCTACTGTAAACCGACCTGAAGATGATTCAGTGAGACAGTTTCATTAAGGTTGTAGTGTAAATATGAAGGAAACACAGTGGAAAGAAATAATGAAGTAGCTTCCATTCAGCTGTAATCTAGAACAGATCTTCATGTTCATATTAACCAGAGACAGAGACAGGGATGCTATTAGTGTTTGATTGTGAAGTAAATAAATCTAAAGTAGTAGCAGGTAACCCAGAGTGACTAAGGATTTAGTAACAAGTCAATTGTGCCTTAGTTTTTTGTTGGTAAAATGTAATATTTGGTTTCATGTTCCTGTTCAATGGTGAAAATATGGAGGAGGTCCTGTATTGTTCAATTGTCTCCTGCTTATATTTACCTGAACTTCAATGGCTCATAGTTATTTAAAGAAGCTGTGTGGAGTTTTTCTTGTTAACAAACGAAAGTAATGTTCACATTGACTTGCTTACCAGAACATAATTGTGTATATCATTGTGGTCCCTGTATTTTGCACACTGGGGTTAAAATGCCTCATATTACATTCATTAAGGCAAACGTACTAAATGGAGAGTGCATATTATCTTGCACAGTTGAAAGACGCAAACTTGAGAGGTTGATTTGAAGAACAAACTAATGAAGCTGTAAACAGAATCATGTTTCTGCACATGCTTAGTTACATAACCGAATGAAGTCACATTTATATATCGCTCTGAAATCAGAGGGAGGAGAACAGGGTGGACAAGATGTGTTTAGGCAACAAAAGCACTTTGTTTAGGTTAGTGAACAGTCATGGGAAAGGACCAGTGTGCAGGATTTAGTGGCATCTAGCAGTGAGGTTGCACATTTTCCCCACCGCCCATCTTAAGTGTGTAAGACAACCTATGATGGCCGTGATACTCTGGAAATTAAAATACCGCTGTAGAGCCAGTGTTTGTTCATTCTGGTGAAACATGGCGGCCTCCATGGAAGAGAAGCCGCTCCTTTTGTAGATATAAAGGCCTCTTCTGATTTTCAGGTGATTAGACACTAATTAAAACATACATATGAATGTTATTTTCCATTTCAGCCAAGTCTGTTCTACTAGATGACACGAAATCCTACACACTGTTCCTTTCATTGTTAATAAATATGTTGAGCTTCATGTCACTGCAGACTTTTTCCTTATTTTTGGTATCAAACCAAGACCACAATCTTTAACTAACCTTAACAAATGCTGGATTTAAAGTGACTTAATTCAAACCAACAGAAAGACACACACACACGCATGACCGCACGCACGCACGCACGCACACACACACACACACACACACACACACACACACACACACACATTCTAGTAAAGATGAAGGGAGGAGCAGACAGTTAGGGATTAAAGTTGAAGGTCCATACAGTCGCCATTCCACCACAGCAAGTCTGAGCAGATGAGTGTGCATATTACTCTCAAACAATAATCACTGTCATTACTGATCTATCTGCTAATTATTTTTCTGATTAATTGCTTAGTTGATTAAACTGCATTCTCACAGCAATGTAACATGACTCACTGGTTCTGTTAGAATAGAGAGAAGTCACAGTTAAGAACAACACAGATGTTTATCTGAAGTCTGTTTGTTGGATTTAAACCAGAGTCAAAGTTTCTCTTTGTGATGGACAGAAAACACACATGGTTGTAGTTAAAGTCATGTAAACTAATAAGAACATACAGTACTAACATGAGAGGCAGGACTGGGTTTATTATACTGTGTGTGTGTGTGTGTGTGTGTGTGTCTCCAGTGTTACTGGTTTACCTCTCAGACTCCAGAAGATGGAGGAAGAGGAGGAGGACGGAGCAGAGTCTCTAATATCCAGCTGTCTGTCTATGAAGAGTGACTGGTCTAATGATGAACCTCCAGTCTTCAGTAATGAACCTGGACCCTCAGACACAAAGTAAGAGACTGTTTCTACTGTAAACTGACCTGAAGATGATTCAGTGAGACAGTTTCATTAAGGTAGTAGTGTAGATATGAAGGAAAGAAATAATGAAGTAGCTTCCATTCAGCTGTAATCTAGAACAGATCTTCATGTTCATGTTAACCAGAGACAGAGACAGGGATGCTATTGCTGTTTGATTGTGCAGTCAATAAATCTACAGTAGCAGCAGGTAACCCAGAGTGATGTTTACTAAGGATTTAGTAACAAGTAAAAATTGTTTCAGTCCTTATTTAATACAGGACTACAGCAAGGTTTTGCGTAGGTAAAATGGAAGAAAATTAAATTGAGTGTTTGGTCTCATGTAATACAGAATGAGTCTTAAGGTGTTCCTGTTCAAAGATATAAAATATGAGAAGAAATAATGCTAATCTGTGCTAATGCCCATTGTCAGTAGGAGACCATATCACATCCATAAAACTGGAACTGTCCTAATGATGCACTCATGCATTCATGCATTTAGTCCAAAAAGATTTGTTTTGAATTATATTTATGAGCTTTAAGGACATTTAATGGGAATACCTTTCATTAATTGGTGTTTTTTTCTTCATGATATTGGATTCACAGCTGTGCTACCTGAATAAAATACCCCTATAACCATGCAAACTGGAGCCCAATTAATTAATTTTCTTAAATTGATAACAAAGTTTTCTAAGATTTGGCAATGCACTTTAATAGAAAATGTACTTAATTCCTTGCAACAAACAAGCTAGTGAAACAATCCAGATTGATAAATAATAATGTTTTTAATCAGATTGAATGTATTCTTGGATTATAATCACTACACAGCCATAATCTGATACATTGTTTATCTTCTAAATTTGGCCATCTTTTCACACTAAAATGGTGCTTTGCTCAGTTACATCTGCCCAACCCTGTCTCCTAGAAATTACATTCATAAACTATTAAATAGTTTCCCAATAATGTTGCATTGACAAACACAACCGAATGAAGTCACATTTATATATCGCTCTGAAGTCAGAGGGAGGAGATCAGAGTGGACAGGAAGTGTTTAGGCAACAAAAGCAATGTGTTTTAGGTTAGTGAACGATCATGGTGCTGCTTAAAGGACCAGTGTGCAGGATTTAGTGGCATTGCACATTACAAGACATTGTAAGGTTCTGTTAAAATAGAGAGAAGTCACAGTTAAGAACAACACAGATGTTTATCTGAAGTCTGTTTGTTGGATTTAAACCAGAGTCAAAGTTTCTCTTTGTGATGGACAGAAAACACACATGGTTGTAGTTAAAGTCATGTAAACTAATGAGAAGATAAAATACTATCATGCTGCAAAGTTTTATGAAGGTAAAGTGGAAGAAAATTGAGTGTTCGGTTTCGTGTCATCAAAATTAGTCTAAATTGTTAGATGTTTTTTTTTACTTCTAAATAGGTAGGAAATCAACAAAAACAAACAACAAAAACACAGAAATTAGAGGACACTTTTCGCTTGGTTCCCAGGACTCTTATTTTTTCTTTTAAATAACTGTATGTTCAGTTATGAAATGGAAAATTAAAATATTACTCCATATTACTGGTTTACCTCTCAGACTCCAGAAGATGAAGGAAGAGGAGGAAGAGGAGGACGGAGCAGAGTCTGTAATATCCAGCTGTGTGTCTATGAAGAGTGACCGGTCTAAAGGTTTACCTCCACGCTTCAGTAATGAACCTGGACCCTCAGACACAAAGTAAGAGACTGTTTCTACTGTAAACTGACCTGAAGATGATTCATTGAGACAGTTTCATTAAGGTAGTAGTGTACATATGAAGGAAACACAGTGGAAAGAAATAATGAAGTAGCTTCCATTCAGCTGTAATCTAGAACAGATCTTCATGTTCATATTAACCAGAGACAGAGACAGGGATGCTATTAGTGTTTGATTGTGAAGTAAATAAATCTAAAGTAGTAGCAGGTAACCCAGAGTGACTAAGGATTTAGTAACAAGTCAATTGTGCCTTAGTTTTTTGTTGGTAAAATGTAATATTTGGTTTCATGTTCCTGTTCAATGGTAAAAATATGGAGGAGGTCCTGTATTGTTCAATTGTCTCCTGCTTATATTTACCTGAACTTCAATGGCTCATAGTTATTTAAAGAAGCTGTGTGGAGTTTTTCTTGTTAACAAATGAAAGTAATGTTCACATTGACTTGCTTACCAGAACATAATTGTGTATATCATTGTGGTCCCTGTATTTTGCACACTGGGGTTAAAATGCATCATATTACATTCATTAAGGCAAACGTACTAAATGGAGAGTGCATATTATCTTGCACAGTTGAAAGACGCAAACTTGAGAGGTTGATTTGAAGAACAAACTAATGAAGCTGTAAACAGAATCATGTTTCTGCACATGCTTAGTTACATAACCGAATGAAGTCACATTTATATATCGCTCTGAAATCAGAGGGAGGAGAACAGGGTGGACAAGATGTGTTTAGGCAACAAAAGCACTTTGTTTAAGTTAGTGAACAGTCATGGGAAAGGACCAGTGTGCAGGATTTAGTGGCATCTAGCAGTGAGGTTGCACATTTTCCCCACCGCCGATCTTAAGTGTGTAAGACAACCTATGATGGCCGTGATACTCTGGAAATTAAAATACCGCTGTAGAGCCAGTGTTTGTTCATTCTGGTGAAACATGGCGGCCTCCATGGAAGAGAAGCCGCTCCTTTTGTAGATATAAAGGCCTCTTCTGATTTTCAGGTGATTAGACACTAATTAAAACATACTTATGAATGTTATTTTCCATTTCAGCCAAGTCTGTTCTACTAGATGACACTTCTACACACTGTTCCTTCCATTGTTAATAAATATGTTAAAATAGAGAGAAGTCACAGTTAAGAACAACACAGATGTTTATCTGAAGTCTGTTTGTTGGATTTAAACCAGAGTCAAAGTTTATCTTTGTGATGGACAGAAAACACACATGGTTGTAGTTAAAGTCATGTAAACTAATAAGAAGATACAATACTATCATGCAGCAAAGTTTTATGAAGGTAAAGTGGAAGAAAATTGAGTGTTCGGTCTCATGTCATCAAAATTAGTCTAAATTGTTACATGTTTTTTTACTTCTAAATAGGTAGGAAATCAACAAAAACAAACAACAAAAACACATTCTTTTAAATAACTGTATGTTCAGTTATGAAATGGAAAATTAAAATATTACTCCATATTACTGGTTTACCTCTCAGACTTCAGAAGATGGAGGAAGAGGAGGAAGAGGAGGAAGGAGCAGAGTCTGTAATATCCAGCTGTGTGTCTATGAAGAGTGACCGGTCTAGAGGTTTACCTCCACGCTTCAGTAATGAACCTGGACCCTCAGACACAAAGTAAGAGACTGTTTCTACTGTAAACTGACCTGAAGATGATTCAGTGAGACAGTTTCATTAAGGTTGTAGTGTAGATATGAAGGAAACACAGTGGAAAGAAATAATGAACTACCTTCCATTCAGCTGTAATCTAGAACAGATCTTCATGTTCATATTAACCAGAGACAGAGACAGGGCTGCTATTAGTGTTTGATTGTGCAGTCAATAAATCTACAGTAGCAGCAGGTAACCCAGAGTGATGTTTACTAAGGATTTAGCAACAAGTAAAAATTGTTTCAGTCCTTATTTAATACAGGACTACAGCAAGGTTTTGCGTAGGTAAAATGGAAGAAAATTAAATTGAGTGTTTGGTCTCATGTAATACAGAATGAGTCTTAAGGTGTTCCTGTTCAAAGATATAAAATATGAGAAGAAATAATGCTAATCTGTGCTAATGCCCATTGTCAGTAGGAGACCATATCACATCCATAAAACTGGAACTGTCCTAATGATGCACTCATGCATTCATGCATTTAGTCCAAAAAGATTTGTTTTGAATTATATTTATGAGCTTTAAGGACATTTAATGGGAATACCTTTCATTAATTGGTGTTTTTTTCTTCATGATATTGGATTCACAGCTGTGCTACCTGAATAAAATACCCCTATAACCATGCAAACTGGAGCCCAATTAATTACTTTTCCTAAATTGACAACGTTTTCTATGATTTGGCAATGCACTTTAATAGAAAATGTACTTAATTCCTTGCAACAAACAAGCTAGTGAAACAATCCAGATTGATAAATAATAATGTTTTTAATCAGATTGAATGTATTCTTGGATTATAATCACTACACAGCCATAATCTGATACATTGTTTATCTTCTAAATTTGGCCATCTTTTCACACTAAAATGGTGCTTTGCTCAGTTACATCTGCCCAACCCTGTCTCCTAGAAATTACATTCATAAACTATTAAATAGTTTCCCAATAATGTTGCATTGACAAACACAACCGAATGAAGTCACATTTATATATCGCTCTGAAGTCAGAGGGAGGAGATCAGAGTGGACAGGAAGTGTTTAGGCAACAAAAGCAATGTGTTTTAGGTTAGTGAACGATCATGGTGCTGCTTAAAGGACCAGTGTGCAGGATTTAGTGGCATTGCACATTACAAGACATTGTAAGGTTCTGTTAAAATAGAGAGAAGTCACAGTTAAGAACAACACAGATGTTTATCTGAAGTCTGTTTGTTGGATTTAAACCAGAGTCAAAGTTTCTCTTTGTGATGGACAGAAAACACACATGGTTGTAGTTAAAGTCATGTAAACTAATAAGAAGATAAAATACTATCATGCTGCAAAGTTTTATGAAGGTAAAGTGGAAGAAAATTGAGTGTTCGGTCTCGTGTCATCAAAATTAGTCTAAATTGTTAGATGTTTTTTTTTACTTCTAAATAGGTAGGAAATCAACAAAAACAAACAACAAAAACACAGAAATTAGAGGACACTTTTCGCTTGGTTCCCAGGACTCTTATTTTTTCTTTTAAATAACTGTATGTTCAGTTATGAAATGGAAAATTAAAATATTACTCCATATTACTGGTTTACCTCTCAGACTCCAGAAGATGAAGGAAGAGGAGGAAGAGGAGGACGGAGCAGAGTCTGTAATATCCAGCTGTGTGTCTATGAAGAGTGACCGGTCTAAAGGTTTACCTCCACGCTTCAGTAATGAACCTGGACCCTCAGACACAAAGTAAGAGACTGTTTCTACTGTAAACTGACCTGAAGATGATTCATTGAGACAGTTTCATTAAGGTAGTAGTGTACATATGAAGGAAACACAGTGGAAAGAAATAATGAAGTAGCTTCCATTCAGCTGTAATCTAGAACAGATCTTCATGTTCATATTAACCATAGACAGAGACAGGGCTGGTATTAGTGTTTGATTGTGCAGTTAATAAATGTAAAGTAGCAGCAGGTAACCCAGAGTGATGTTTACTAAGGATTTAGTAACAAGTAAAAATTGTTTCAGTCCTTATTTAATACAGGACTACAGCAAGGTTTTGCGTAGGTAAAATGGAAGAAAATTAAATTGAGTGTTTGGTCTCATGTAATACAGAATGAGTCTTAAGGTGTTCCTGTTCAAAGATATAAAATATGAGAAGAAATAATGCTAATCTGTGCTAATGCCCATTGTCAGTAGGAGACCATATCACATCCATAAAACTGGAACTGTCCTAATGATGCACTCATGCATTCATGCATTTAGTCCAAAAAGATTTGTTTTGAATTATATTTATGAGCTTTAAGGACATTTAATGGGAATACCTTTCATTAATTGGTGTTTTTTTCTTCATGATATTAGATTCACAGCTGTGCTACCTGAATAAAATACCCCTATAACCATGCAAACTGGAGCCCAATTAATTACTTTTCCTAAATTGACAACGTTTTCTATGATTTGGCAATGCACTTTAATAGAAAATGTACTTAATTCCTTGCAACAAACAAGCTAGTGAAACAATCCAGATTGATAAATAATAATGTTTTTAATCAGATTGAATGTATTCTTGGATTATAATCACTACACAGCCATAATCTGATACATTGTTTATCTTCTAAATTTGGCCATCTTTTCACACTAAAATGGTGCTTTGGTCAACTACAGTGGACATGCTGTAAAATAAAAATAAAAATAAAAATACATTTTAAAAAGTCTAAATTGTTAGATGTTTTCTTACTTCTAAATAGGTAGGAAATCACTAAAAACAAACAACAATATCTCTTCAGTTTAGCAAACTGGGAGATCCACATTAGTGAATGTGTAATCTGGTTATTGCAATGAAACTATAAAAGATAAATGTACAATGTATTATAAAGTCCAGAGGTTGATATGAAGAACAGACTAATGAAGCTGTAAACAGAGTCATGTCTCTGCACATGCTCAGTTACATCTGCCCAACCCTGTCTCCTAGAATTTATATTCATAAACTATTAAATAGTTTCCCAATAATGTTGTATTGACAAACACAACCGAATGAAGTCACATTTATATATCGCTCTGAAGTCAGAGGGAGGAGATCAGAGTGGACAGGAAGTGTTTAGGCAACAAAAGCAATGTGTTTTAGGTTAGTGAACGATCATGGAGCTGCTTAAAGGACCAGTGTGTCAGATTTAGTGCCATGTAGCAGTGAAGTTGCACATTACAAGACATTATAAGGTTCTGTTAAAATAGAGAGAAGTCACAGTTAAGAACAACACAGATCTGAAGTCTGTTTGTTGGATTTAAACCAGAGTCAAAGTTTCTCTTTGTGATGGACAGAAAACACACATGGTTGTAGTTAAAGTCATGTAAACTAATAAGAAGATAAAATACTATCATGCTGCAAAGTTTTATGAAGGTAAAGTGGAAGAAAATTGAGTGTTCGGTCTTGTGTCATCAAAATTAGTCTAAATTGTTAGATGTTTTTTTTACTTCTAAATAGGTAGGAAATCAACAAAAACAAACAACAAAAACACAGAAATTAGAGGACACTTTTCGCTTGGTTCCCAGGACTCTTATTTTTTCTTTTAAATAACTGTATGTTCAGTTATGAAATGGAAAATTAAAATATTACTCCATATTACTGGTTTACCTCTCAGACTCCAGAAGATGAAGGAAGAGGAGGAAGAGGAGGACGGAGCAGAGTCTGTAATATCCAGCTGTGTGTCTATGAAGAGTGACCGGTCTAAAGGTTTACCTCCACGCTTCAGTAATGAACCTGGACCCTCAGACACAAAGTAAGAGACTGTTTCTACTGTAAACTGACCTGAAGATGATTCATTGAGACAGTTTCATTAAGGTAGTAGTGTACATATGAAGGAAACACAGTGGAAAGAAATAATGAAGTAGCTTCCATTCAGCTGTAATCTAGAACAGATCTTCATGTTCATGTTAACCAGAGACAGAGACAGGGATGCTATTGCTGTTTGATTGTGCAGTCAATAAATCTACAGTAGCAGCAGGTAACCCAGAGTGATGTTTACTAAGGATTTAGTAACAAGTAAAAATTGTTTCAGTCCTTATTTAATACAGGACTACAGCAAGGTTTTGCGTAGGTAAAATGGAAGAAAATTAAATTGAGTGTTTGGTCTCATGTAATACAGAATGAGTCTTAAGGTGTTCCTGTTCAAAGATATAAAATATGAGAAGAAATAATGCTAATCTGTGCTAATGCCCATTGTCAGTAGGAGACCATATCACATCCATAAAACTGGAACTGTCCTAATGATGCACTCATGCATTCATGCATTTAGTCCAAAAAGATTTGTTTTGAATTATATTTATGAGCTTTAAGGACATTTAATGGGAATACCTTTCATTAATTGGTGTTTTTTTCTTCATGATATTGGATTCACAGCTGTGCTACCTGAATAAAATACCCCTATAACCATGCAAACTGGAGCCCAATTAATTACTTTTCCTAAATTGACAACGTTTTCTATGATTTGGCAATGCACTTTAATAGAAAATGTACTTAATTCCTTGCAACAAACAAGCTAGTGAAACAATCCAGATTGATAAATAATAATGTTTTTAATCAGATTGAATGTATTCTTGGATTATAATCACTACACAGCCATAATCTGATACATTGTTTATCTTCTAAATTTGGCCATCTTTTCACACTAAAATGGTGCTTTGCTCAGTTACATCTGCCCAACCCTGTCTCCTAGAAATTACATTCATAAACTATTAAATAGTTTCCCAATAATGTTGCATTGACAAACACAACCGAATGAAGTCACATTTATATATCGCTCTGAAGTCAGAGGGAGGAGATCAGAGTGGACAGGAAGTGTTTAGGCAACAAAAGCAATGTGTTTTAGGTTAGTGAACGATCATGGAGCTGCTTAAAGGACCAGTGTGTCAGATTTAGTGCCATGTAGCAGTGAAGTTGCACATTACAAGACATTATAAGGTTCTGTTAAAATAGAGAGAAGTCACAGTTAAGAACAACACAGATCTGAAGTCTGTTTGTTGGATTTAAACCAGAGTCAAAGTTTCTCTTTGTGATGGACAGAAAACACACATGGTTGTAGTTAAAGTCATGTAAACTAATAAGAAGATACAATACTATCATGCTGCAAAGTTTTATGAAGGTAAAGTGGAAGAAAATTGAGTGTTCGGTCTTGTGTCATCAAAATTAGTCTAAATTGTTAGATGTTTTTTTTACTTCTAAATAGGTAGGAAATCAACAAAAACAAACAACAAAAACACAGAAATTAGAGGACACTTTTCGCTTGGTTCCCAGGACTCTTATTTTTTCTTTTAAATAACTATGTTCAGTTATGAAATGGAAAATTAAAATATTACTCCATATTACTGGTTTACCTCTCAGACTCCAGAAGATGAAGGAAGAGGAGGAAGAGGAGGACGGAGCAGAGTCTGTAATATCCAGCTGTCTGTCTATGAAGAGTGACCAGTCTAAAGATCGTGATCCAGTCTTCAGTAATGAACCTGGACCCTCAGACACAAAGTAAGAGACTGTTTCTACTGTAAACTGACCTGAAGATGATTCAGTGCTGAAATTCATTTGTGTTTGTTTCATATTCATTCACACTGTTTTCACATGTTCAAATCTGTTTGCTCTCACATCTGTTTTAAGTTGTAGATACAACATGCAGAAGGAGATTTGAACATATTTATTGTCACTATTAAATCATGATCATGTGCTATGTTTCATGTTAAATCTGCTCTTTACAAGAACTAATGATATCTCTAAAATGATTGTTGTTTCCACAGACAGAGAGCAGAGTCTCTAATATCCAGCTGTCTGTCTATGAAGAGTGACCAGTCTAAAGATCGTGATCCAGTCTTCAGTAAAGAACCTGGACCCTCAGACACAAAGTAAGAGACTGTTTCTACTGTAAACTGACCTGAAGATGATTCAGTGAGACAGTCTGTTCAGTCATCAAATGGAAAACTAGAATATCATTGTCTTTAAATTATACTACACTGCATTATAGTCAAAAGCATGTTGTAAGACTTTAAGATATGTGCTTCCTGTGTTAAAATATTCTTAACAGATACCATCGAAGCTGAACTTTGGGCCTTAAACACTGTAACTTTACTGCTCATTAGACAGAGACAGAGAGGTAAAGTCTAGAGAGGAAAGGCAGAGAAGGAGTCAGCCTTCAACTTCTTATTCTCAGCCGAGACTGAAAGAAACTGCCTATAGAAAAGGTGAATTAATTAAAAAATAATAACTATGAAGGTCATGAATATGGGAAGATTGTGAAACATCAGGCTGCATGTACAAATACTGACACTGACCTTCATACATTTTCTCTTCAGTCTAGCAAACTGGGAGATCCACATTCATGAATGTGTAATCTGGTTATTGCAAAAAATCTTACAATGTCCAGAGTTTGATTTGAACAAACTCATGAAGCTGTAAATTGAATCGTGCTCCTGCACATGCTCAGTTGTGTCTGCCCAATCACATTCATATACTATTAAATTGCTTCCCAATAATGTTGCATTGACAAACATAATCTAATGAAGTCACATTTATGTATCGCTTTTCATTTTCATGTTAACCAGAGACAGGGCTGGTATTGGTGTTTGATTTTCCAGTCATTAAATCTAAACTTGTAGCAGGTAACCCAGGGTGATATTCACTAAGGATTTAGTAACAAGTCAAAGGATTGCAGCAAGGTTGTGTAGGTAAAATGGAAAAGATTGAGTCTTTGTCCTCATGTAATACAGAATGAGTCTTAACGTGTTGCTGTTCAACGATATAAAATATGGGAAGAATATATACAGCCCACTACAGCTACAGAGGAAACTGATATTTTACATTGGAGAAAAGTAAAATGTGTAAAACTGTTGTATCACACTCACACAGAGGGAGAGAGACCATAGCAAAAACAGAGAGAGACAGAGAAACACAATGAAAAGATGCATTATGAAGATATTTAGCAGAGCTCTCTGTTCAGCAGCACAACACAAAAGAGCAGCAGTCTGATAGTTTTAGTGGACTGTGAAGTTTTGTTGTTAATAAAAAAAGTCATGTTTATAATGACTTACCAAAACATATTGAGTGTATCCTTTAGTCTAACAAATGTGTATCAATTTCAATCCTCATGAAACATTTGAGCTAGTATTTTAAATGCTGCATTGTTTACATCCATGTTTCCTAGCTTGCAGTCTTCTTGTTCTCTGCCTTTGCTGATGCATTATTGTGTCTGTCTATTTACTTTTTAATCCTTGCAATTGTGATATGTATTATTCTATTTCAAATTGAATGTGTTGAATCTCTGATCCTGAAGAACAAAAAGTGTAACTGTCTAAATATTGACAGTCTGGACTGTTTATGTGGGAAAGAGCTGTTGCTGTTGATTGACCTCCCCTAATGTCATGTGTCATAAATAATGTGTTCATGTCCACAGAGAGAGGAAGAGGAGGGCTGGTTCTGTGGAGGAGCAGTTGTCCTGCTGTTCTTTGTGTCAGGACGTCCTGAAGGATCCAGTCTCTACCAGCTGTGGACACTGGTTCTGCAGACAGTGCATCACCTCATACTGGGACCAGTCTGCTTCATCAGGAGACTCCTCCTGTCCCCAGTGTGCAGAAAGATCCAGAACCAGACCTGGACTACAGACAGACAGTCAGACCAGCACTGTACAAAGTAAGACTGAAGATCTGTCTGCTGATGTCATCATCTCTGAAAACTGGACAGGAATCTACCTCCTCTATCATGCTGAACATTAACAGTCACACTTATTTCTGTTTCATTCTACATTTTTTCTTCTCTTTCAGCAGAAAGTGGTCTGCAGGAGGTTTTAGATGAACATCAGATCAGTCTGAGCAGCACATGTGAATGTGTGACTGATGAAGCAGGAAAGGAAATCTTCTTCATCAGCATCTACACTGAGGTCCACATCATAGAGGGACTGAGTGAAGAGGTTAATACCCAACATGAAGTGGGGCAGATTGAACTAGCTTTCAAGATGAAGACCTTCCATGACGCTCCAATCAAGTGTCACGACATCTTTAAAGTCTTACCTGGTCAACAGAAACACATCAGAGTCGTTATGATGAGCGGTGTCGCTGGTGTTGGAAAAACCTTCACAGTGCAGAAGTTCACTCTGGACTGGGCACAGCGCTCCGAAAACCAAGATATCAGTCTGTTGATTCTGTTTTCGTTCAGGGCGCTGAACTTTATCAAAGATGAACAGTACAGTCTGCTCATGCTGATCCATGTTTTCTATCCAACATTACAGAAGCTCACAGCAGAGAAGCTCGCTGTCTGTAAAGTTCTGTTCATCTTTGACGGCCTGGATGAAAGCAGACTTTCACTGGATTTTAACAACAGTGAGGTCGTGTCTGATGTCACACAGAAGTCATCAGTCAGCGTGCTGTTGACAAACCTCATCAAGGGGAAGCTGCTTTCCTCGGCTCTCGTCTGGATAACTTCCCGACCTGCAGCAGCCAATCAGATCCCTCCTTCATGTGTTTGCAGGGTAACAGAAGTACGAGGCTTCACTGACGCCCAGAAGAAGGAGTACTTCAGGAGGAGATTCAGTGATAAAAAACAGTCCAGGAGAATCATCTCACACATCAAGACATCCAGGAGCCTCCACATCATGTGTCACATCCCAGTCTTCTGCTGGATCACTGCTACAGTTCTGGACCACATGTTGACTACAGACCAGAGAGGGGAGCTGCCCAAGACCCTGACTGACATGTACTCACACTTCCTCTTGATTCAGACAAAGAGGAAGAAGAACAAGTATGATGAGGGACATGAGACGAGTCCAGAGGAGCTGACGGAGGCTGACAGAGAACTTCTTCTGAAGCTGGGGAGGCTGGCGTTTGAACAACTGGAGAAAGGAAACATCCTGTTCTACCAAGAAGACCTGGAGCAGTGTGGTCTTGATGTCACAGAGGCCTCGGTGTTATCAGGATTTTGTACAGAGATCCTCAAAAAAGAGAAAGTGATCTTCCAGAAATCAGTCTACAGCTTTATTCATCTGAGTGTTCAGGAGTTTCTGGCTGCAGTCTACATGTACCACTGTTACACCAACAGCAACACAGAGGTACTGAAGAACTTCCTGAGAGAAGACAACAAAGTCAGAGAATCAAAACTAAAGTGTTTCTTCAAGAAGACATTTGCGTATGTCAAAGACAATGACTTATCTCTGGATGTCTTCCTGTCTAGAGCCATGCAGAAATCTCTCAGAAGTCAAAATGGCCACCTGGATCTTTTTGTTCGCTTCCTTCATGGCCTCTCTCTGAAGTCCAACCAGAGTCTCTTAGGAGGCCTACTTGGTCTGGCAGAAAACAGTCCAAAAACCATTGAGAGAGTCATCAACAACCTGAAGGAGATGAACAGTGAGAATAATGAAGATGACGATGAGTTTATCTCTCCTGACAGATGCATCAACATCTTCCACTGTCTGATAGAGATGAACGACCGGTCAGTACATCAGGAGATCCAAGAGTTCCTGAAGTCAAAGAACAGATCAGAGGAACTCTCTGAGATCCACTGCTCAGCTCTGGCCTACATGCTGCAGATGTCAGAGGAAGTTCTGGATGAGTTGGACCTGGAGAAGTACAACACATCATGGGAGGGACGACAGAGACTGATTCCAGCTGTGAGATACTGCAGAAAGGCTGTGTAAGTCCAGATGTGATAAACATTATAAATCAGTGTAGATTAGTAGATTTAATCTTCAAATATAATTAATTGGGCTCTCAATTGATTAAAATATTTAATTGCGATTAATTGCATGATTGTTATGAGTTAACTTGCAGTTAATCACAAATTATTTGCGCACACACACACACACACACACACACACACATACACACAGACAGAAGAATGTAACAGTAAAATACACAGTCTGTGTCTCTCTTTCTCCCACTCTCTGCTACATCACAGTCATACACATACTATTGGCAAGCGGGAGTATGTCTGTCTGTATCAGATGTATGTTTGGTATTTGAAACTCTGCTTGTTATCTTAAATGTCACTGCTGCATTACTTTCTTATTTCCAAACTACAGGCCAGGACAAGGGCCAAACACAAATGTGTGATGTCAAAAAGCATTATTTTGCTATATATATAATATCGTATCGTACATATTTATTCTATTTTAAACTATAGTAGTTTGTTAATTTTGAAAAAGAATGTTGACAACTCAATGTCATGCACATTTAAACATTTGTTTCATTTGTGTTTTGTCAACAGTCACTAGTGTTCAATGAGTTGAACTGAAGAAATTAAAAATCAAATTCAAAGAGGTAGTAAAGAGAGAAAATGTTGAGCTGAGTAAAAATAATCTGGAGTCAAATAAAAAATCATGGACAGTAAAAACAGTTCTCCAATCCAAATGTACTCATGTTAACTTTGTGGAGACAGACATGGGATCAGATCACACAGACAGACTGTGAACATTATGGAAGACTCAATGTAACTCCATTGTCTTTCCTTCATCTACAAGATGCAAGTCTGTAGGTCTGACAGAGATTGATGAGAATTATTGTTTCATTCAAACACAGTGAGACACCATCAGCTGAACTGGGACTGTTCTGGTAGCTTACTGGTTAAGATGCCATATAACTGCAATATCTGCTGATCTCTCCTCTTGTTTCCTGTTATCTCTCAACTGTTGCTGTCCATTAAAGAAATAAAATGCTCCAGAAATAAATATTTTTAAAAAATGATTATTTGAACCACTGGTATGAAGTGCAAATTTTAATCAAAACATAGATTATCAAGCTGTTTCACGATAACGTATGTTGTAATATATGTGTCATTACAGACTTTCTGACTGTGGACTCTCAGAGACTCACTGTCAAGTTGTGGCCTCAGCTCTGAAATCCAACCCCTCCCATCTGACATATCTGGAGCTGAGCTTCAACAAACTGTCTGATTCAGGAGTGAAGCTTCTCTCTGCTGGACTGGAGAGTCCAAACTGTAGACTGAAGACTCTGAGGTCAGTTCACTGACTGTAGCTTTGCTAGTTTTTATTTTCTATGTATTTACTTCAAATCTGTAGAATTTAAATTCTTTCACAAATTCAAAATCCACAGTCTTGTTCTGTGTAAAAATGACTTTCAGAGTTTAAACTAATTTGAGGCTTCAGCAGTCTAAGTTAAACATATCTTATCTATCTTATCTTTGTGTTTCCTTGCTGAGCTGCAGTGGAGGGATAGTGGTGTAACTCAAAGTGGAAATTTTGTACTAAATATTCTGAAACTTTGAGTCAAACAAATCAAGTGTGAGTCTACCAGACTGTCAAAGCCTCATATTAGCTTTAACTGAACTTATGAAGTCATTTCCTGCAGTGTAGCTGTGTTAGGAAGAGACCACTTCACAGTCAGTATGGACAGGAGGAATGATTACTGCCAATAACATGTTTAAATTACACACACCTACTAAACTACAAATACAGGAAGGAGTTTGTGGAATAAATAATGAACTGGGTTTTAGTCCAACATGTCTGATTTCATATTGATCCATATTGACTGAGCATTTTATGACTCAGTGTTGACTTGAATATGTGTGTGAATGTCGTGGTGACATTTGGATGATGTCTGTAGAAGGCTGACATTATGATGATCCACAATAACACAATGACAAAGTCACTCTGCTTATTTTAGAGAAAAGCTGACAAGAAAAATATGACACTGGATAATTCACTCTGAAACTCTTGATTTTTACATTAAATTTCACCTTCAATTTAAATTTCATTCTTTAAATTTAAATGAAAAAAATCCAGTATTTACTTGTTCCAACACTTTTATGAAGCTGTGCAGTGTTTATACTGAACTATTTAAACACAACATGCTGTGGTGTTTTTTATGTTGACACCATTAAATGTAAATATTGTAGATATATTGAACATCTTTTTCCTCCTATTTTCCCAAAATCCATCCTGACATATTAGCTATCTTTGTAAACGTTGGGATCTTGAATAGAATCTGAAATAAATCTCTGTGGGTTTTTAAACTTGTGTTTGGCTGCACAACATGAGTTTGTATAGATGGAGTCAGTGGTGGAGCTGCAGAGTTTAAGAGGTGAAGTCACTAGGTCTTTATTGAAGTAGCAGCATGTTGTTGTTAATATTAATGAGAGCTCTTTTTCACTGTTTGTATTTGACAGTTGTTAACATCATTAAGTAACATCATTTATTCTTTATTCAGATTGTTTGACTGCAGTTTGTCAGAGATCGGCTGTGCTTCTCTGATGTCAGCTGTGAAGTCAAACCCCTCCCTTCTGCGTGACCTCGGGCTGAGTAAAAACAAGCTGCAGGATTCAGCAATGAAGCTCCTCTGTGATTTTCTGAAGAGTCCAGACTGCAGACTGATGGATCTGTGGTCAGTTCACTGAAACTCTGTTACTATTGTTGATCTTAATGTTTAACAACTGAACCTAATTCATGTACATATAAAACTTACATCTATGAAGTTGCTTTTCTGATTTTCATCTATTTTTTACTGTACAGTTTAGTCTGTAGTTATAAAAGATGACTGATTCTTAAAGAAACTGTAGAAAATATCCACATTAGTTGTTAAAGTAAATGAATGTTTATAATGTTTGGTAAAGAGTCACATCTGTATACAAAAGATCCTCTACACTAATATGTTTTAAATCAAATTTAGAGGGAAAATATTTCTTTGTTATATTCCTTAATGTGTTTTAATGAATAACGTCTGATCATTAATATTAATCCTTCAGAAAACACACACACACGCACAAAAACACACACACAGAGAGAGAGAGAGAGAGAGAGAGAGAGAGAGAGAGAGAGAGAGAGAGAGAGAGAGAGAGAGAGAGAGATCAATGCAGGCATTCAAAACATTATTTATGACTCGGTGTTGGCATAAATATGTGTCTGAATGTTGTGGTGACATTTGGATGATGTCTGTAGAAGGCTGACATTATGATGATCCACAATAACACAATGACAAAGTCACTCTACTCATTTTCTAAACATCATTTATTCTTTATTCAGGTTGCTTGACTGCAGTTTGTCAGAGATCAGCAGTGCTTCTCTGGCCTCAGCTCTGAAGCACAACCCCTCCCATCTGAGAGCACTGATTCTGAGTAACAACAAGTTGCAGGATTCAGTAGTGAAGCTACTGTGGAGTTTTCTGAAGAGTCCAGACTGCAAACTGGAGCGTCTGTGGTCAGTTCACTGACAGTCTGTTACTATTGTTGATCTTAATGTTTATCAACTGAACCTAATTTATGTTCATATATAACTTACATCTATGAAGTAATTTTTTTTGTTTTTTATATTCAGTTTTTTAATGTACAGTTTAGTCTGTAGTTATAAAAGATGACTGATTCTTAAAGAAACTGTAAAAAATGTCCACAGTTTGAAGTTAAACTAAGTTATTGTTATAATTTTTGATGAAGAGTCACATCTGTATACAGAAGATCCTCTCAGCTAATATCTGTTTTAAATAGATCATGTTTACTTGCTGAAGGAGAAATATATTTGCTGATCATGTTCTTTAATGTCTGATCATTGATATTGATCCTTCAGAAACCCCCCCCCCCCCACACACACACACACACATTATAGATATATTGAACATCATTTTCCTCCTATTTTCACAAAATCCATCCTGACATATTAGCTATCTTTGTAAACGTTGGGATCTTGTATAGAATCTGAAATAAATCTCTGTGGGTTTTTTAACTTGTGTTTGGCTGCACAACATGAGTTTGTATAGATGGAGTCAGTGGTGGAGCTGCAGAGTTTAAGAGGTGAAGTCACTACGTCTTTATTGAAGTAGCAGCATGTTGTCATTAATATTAATGAGAGCTCTTTTTCACTGTTTGTATTTGACAGTTTTTAACCTGCATCCTGTTGGGTTCAGCTGTTTGGAGTTTCCATTTTCTAAACTTCTACATTTAAACCTTCTTCAGCTCTGAACAGATTATGAAACACTGAATGATTTCAATCATGAGCTTTGTCTTCTAAAGTAACATCATGTATTCTTTATTCAGGTTGCAGAAATGCAGTTTATCAGAGCTCGGCTGTGCTGCTGTGGTCTCTGCTCTGAAGTGCAACCCCTACCATCTGAGAGAGCTGTATCTGGATGAAAACAAGCTGCATCATTCTGCAATGGAGCGACTGTATGGTTTTCTAAAGAATCCACACTGCAGACTCAGCTTTCTGCGGTCAGTTCAGTAACAGTCTGTTACTATTATTGATCTTAATGTTTAACATGAACCTTATTCATGTAATATATAACTTACATCCATGGAGTTAATTGTAAGATTTTCATATCTATTATGTTACTGTACAGTTGTTTGTAGTTATAAAAGATGACGTTGTTCACTGTTAGTTGTTAAAGTAAATTTATGTTTATAATTTTTGGTAAAGAGTCACATCTGTGTATAGAAGATCATCTCAACTAATATCTGTTTAAAATTGATAAACTTTACTTTCTGAATGAGAAATATTCGAAGTTTACATTAATTAGGGCCCAAGCACTAAACAGTGTGAAGGCCCTATTGTATCTGTAGAGATTATTATTATACAAAACAAATGCCTTTTTGACAGCCTAAACGTGCCCCAAAACTCACGAAAATTTGCACGCACATCAGACTGGGCGAAAAATTTGGTATTTTATGGTCCGCCAAAATGGCCGTCGGAAAATGGCTCAATAGCACCCCCTAACGAATATAAAAATGTGAAAGATTGACGTACATGAACGAAATTTGGTATATATATGTATCATATCCAGACGCACAAAACAGTCTGGGGACCCATGACGTCACTCCAACAGGAAGTCGGCCATTTTGAAAAAAGTGTGTGATTTTGACGATTTCCACACCTCGTACTTTAACGAACTTGTCCTAGGGATTTAATCTGACCGACTTCAATTTCACTCAGAAACATCTTGAGACATTGGAGATGAAAAGTTATCAAAAACGTTCTGATTATGGATTTGGTTGCTTCGTGGCAATGTGAAGAATTTTGACGTTTCGCCGTTAAACAGGAACAGCTGGCCAAATGGGGGTACTGCACCCCGTAGAAGATTAATAAAATTGAGCCCCTCCTTCCAGATTGGCGTAGATGAACACATTTGGTACACTTATGGTTCAAAGTCTCTTGGACCCATACCCTCACTCCAACAGTCGGTCATTTTTAAGTGAATTTGCAATTTTGGCACTGTTTGATACAATTTTCACTCCACATACTTTAATGAATTCCTCCTAATCCGACCGACTTCATATTGACTCTGTGTCATGTCAAGACCTTGAAGATGCGTCGCAGCAAGTCTCGCTCATTCGTGGCATGGCGGGGGAGCTTGGGCCCGGTCATCGCTGTTTGCAGCTTTAATTAAATTTGTTTTCAGGAACAATGTTTGTTTACTGATATTGATGCTTCAGAAAACACACACACACACACACACACACTTCGTCTTCTAAAGTGACATCTTTTATCCTTTATTCAGGTTGTGGGGCTGCAGGTTATCAGAGAACAGCTGTGCTCTTCTGCTCTTAGCTCTGCATAGCAACCCCTCCCATCTGAGAGAGCTGCATCTGGGAGAAAAGCCGCAGGATTCAGAAATGGAGCTTAAGTGGTATTTTCTGGAGAGTCCAGCCTGTACACTGGAGGATCTGAGGTCAGTTTGTTATTATTCAGGACCCGAGACCCAAGAAATGTTTTATTTAATCGTTTATTTAAACAGGTAGTCTCATTGAGATATGAATTTCTTTTTCAGGAGAGATCTGAGTACAATACACAGTTCACAACAGACAATAAATAATTCAAACATATATTACACATTAAGATTAAGAGAAACGCACCAACATGTTTGACAACACGCAAGTACAACCTTTTTCAAAGTTCTAATGAAATAACGCAATCCAGTTTTGAAATCTTTTGAAGCTTGTTCCATTTGTGTGCAGCAAAATATTTGAAACAGCATTTACCAAGATCTGTTTGTACAAGTGGCACAGATTAAGTTAAAATATCCTGAGACCTGAGACACATTTTTGGAGGAAGCAAGGCAGGTGAATTATTTTTCATGAAATTTAAAAAATTCCCAGAATTTCTAAGGTCTGTCCTTGGCATTTGCAAATGAGGAAATGTAGAAGTCAGATTTGACCTTTCTAACGAATCTGAGACAGCTTTTTTTTTTCTAAAATGTATATAGGGAGCATGTTTGTCCAGAATATTATTACAAATTTAATAAAAACGATTAAAAACTAAATCAGGGTCAACAATGTTTTTAATTTCTCTGATATCAGATGGATATAAATTGTTTTTAAAAAGTATGCTTGTTTAAATTTTTAAAAGTCCTTTTCTGTAACAAGCAGGGATTTGTGTTTGTCTGGAGGTTATGAATATTTCTAATACAAGCAATTGGGCAATGATCACTGATATCTTGGGCAAAAACTGCACTAATGGGTGATTTGGAAGAATTCTATTTGTTTGTCTGAGTAGGACTAAAAAATCAACTGATGCATATTAAGACACAGTTCTTTTTTGAGAGCCAGGTTAACCCTTTGTAGGTCACACCAAGAAAGTACTATTTTAAAAAATAACTTTTTTGCTTTTCCTATTCATTTGAGGCCATGACAACATAAAACATACGTATAAACATGATCCATTTTGGGTAGAAGACTCCTAAGGCCTGATTTACTAAGATCCCAAATAAAGGGTACTAAATTGCGTGCACAGTGCAATAGATTACGCATTTAGTTTGCATGCGTTTTGCGGGTGATTTACTAAGAATAACTGCGTAATTAAAAAAGGTGCAACAGGGTGGAGACAGCAGTATGAAGGTATTATTGGCGCAAAAGGTTTGAGCACCTGTAACAGTGGAATTTGTAGTTGTGTACAGTGATTGTGTATGTGTGTCAGTAAATTTGAGGTCACATACTCTATGAGTTGTGTACTTGTAGATTTTTTTTCTCTCCACAAATACAACACAACACTTACACATTCACAAATTCTTAATTACAGGTGCTGACACACATACACAATCACTGTACACAATTACAAATTCCACTGTTACAGGTGCTCAAACCTTTTGCACCAATAGACTGGACTCAACTCGACTCGGTTTTGGTATCAGGCACATTGTTTTTCATTACTTCATAGTTCCTCCTCAACGTGGGCGGGGTCGTCATAGCACAGCTGCAAGAAACTGCAGTGTCTTTGTTTTATAAGCGACACAAACACATAAACAATGGAGGACATGGAAGCGATGGTGTACTTGCTGCTGTATGTGGCTTTCTGTCACACACAAAGAAAGAGAAGAGAAACCAATCGCTGTAACACTGTTGCCGGTATTTAAAAATTGTGTTGGACGTTGCACTCATGACTCTTCCAGTGACGACTCTCTGACCAATCAGTGGCCGGCAGTCTGTTGACGTCACATTTAGTATCGGCTTGGCTTGCTTGGAACCTCGACAGAGCAGATACTAAAAAAGAAAAAAGTAGGAGGTACCAGATACTATCCCTGATGGAAACGAGTCGATTCAAGCCATGTAGTGCTAGAACTGTATGGTGGAAAAGCCCCAATATATGTTGATGTGTGTGCTGCTGTTGTATTGAATTCGATTGCAGAGGTGCTCCTAATAAAGAGGCCAGTGAGTGTATGTTACATAATTAATTCACTGAACTACATTATATAGTAATTAGAAGTTATATAGATTCATATAGTTAAGTAGTTTTATTCTCTGAAGTATATTATAGTCAAGACGCAGCGGTTCAAGCCGGTCATCCTGCATTCGGCACGGTGCAAACATTTGCTGAACATTAAAATACATCGCTGTAAATATGTGTAGGAATGTCATTATAAGTGTTCGATTTGCAGGAATCAATTAAACTATGTGCAATACCTGCAATCCCGCTTTGAAATTCAGGCCCTGCATACTGTTTGTTTGTTAAGAGTCCCAGTCAGAAAAAAGTGTTATCTCTGGAGCACTAGCAAGGGTTATCCTCACCTTATTGTCCTCTCTCCCACATCCCACACACACATATGGTCAGGTATACGTATGCAAACAAACAAACACATGCAATAATAAATTCTGTTTTTTTATTTATTTATTCATTTAATGTAAGTATTCTTAGTAATAGCTTTTTTTCTTTTTATTTCATTCCTTTTATTATTTTTTTGGTTTGCTTTTTCTCACTTCTTTTGTATCCAGGTTTTTCTCTGCACAATTAAAAAAAAAGAGCCTGAAGGCATCTATAGGTCCATATTTACTTGTAGTCATAGCACTACCTATAGGCAACAAGAAGTAAAAAGTATAATTCTTTTACTTAGGTTAAGCTGACAGCATGACAGCGGACTCAGGAAACAGAGAAAGAGAGAGAGCATAGGTAATTAGTACAGGGACATTATCCTAATGGAGGGGCCTACCTCTTAAACTCTTTCTATTTTAAATTTTACCTTCAATTTAAATTTCTTTTTTTAAATTGAAAAACTCAAACAGCAACAAATACAATATTCAGTATTTACTTGTTCCAACATAATTATGAAGTTATGCAGTGTTTATACTGTCTGAAATATTTAATTGATGTTGGGATTATGATTTTTTTAAAGGTAAATATTGTAGATATATTAAACATCCTTTTCCAACTATTTTCCCAAAATCCATCCTGACGTGTTAGCTATAGTTGTAAATGTTGGGATCTTGAGTAGTAGAGTTTTTTAACTTGTGTTTGGCTGCACAACATGAGTTTGTATAGATGGAGTCAGTGGTGGAGCTGCAGAGTTTAAGAGGTGAAGTCACTACGTCTTTATTGAAGTAGCAGCATGTTGTTAATATTAATGAGAGCTCTTTTTCACTGTTTGTATTTGACAGTTTTTAACCTGCATCCTGTTGGGTTCAGCTGTTTGGAGTTTCCATTTTCTAAACTTCTACATTTAAACCTTCTTCAGCTCTGAACAGATTATGAAACACTGAATGATTTCAAGCATGAACTTTGTCTTCTAAAGTGACATGGTGGGGTGGGTTTGAGCAGGCAGGCAAACAACATTTTCTCCGACACATTACATGTACTGTTTTCAGAATATGAACTATTGAACTCAGGGAGGAGGTACAGGGTTCTTCTGTGTAAGCACAATAGCTTTTAACACTCATTCATTCCTCTCCCAATCAAGCTCCTTAATGAACGGTTGACAGAGTATGAACGAATAAGAAAGAGGCCTGCTAGGCCAAGGAAACTGTGTATGTATTGTATACTGTTGCATAGGGAAAATGTATGTAGGTATGTATGTGTTTCTGGTGTGTTGTTTTTGTTTTTTCATAATGCACATTGTTACATTGCTGTAACCTTTCTATATATATATATATATATATATATATATATATATATATATATATATATATAGATATATATATATATATAGATAGATATATATATATAGATATATATATAGATAGATATATATATATATATATATATATATATATATATATATAGATAGATAGATAGATATTTTTTTTACATATTATTTTTGCATTATATGTAGCATTGGCCTTTGTCCAAGAAACATTTCTCCCACAGGAGACCAATAAAGAAATCTTTAACCTTATCATTTATTATTTTTTCAGTCTGAGGGGCTGCAATTTGTCAGAGATCAGCTGTGATTATCTGCTCTCAGCTCTGAAGTACAACCCCTCCCATCTGAGAAAGCTGGATCTGTGTAGGAACAAGCTGCAGGACTCAAGCATGGAGCTTCTGTGTGATTTTCTGAAGAGTCCAGACTGCAGACTGGAGGAACTGGGGTCAGTTCACTGACAGTCTGTTACTATTGTTGATAATAATGTTTAACAACTGAACCTAATTTATGTACATATATATATTACATCCATGAAGTTATTTTTCTGATTTTCATATTTATTTTTTACTGTACAGTTTTTATGAAGCTGTGCAGTGTTTATACTGACTGAAATATTTAAACAACATGCTGTGATTTTTTTTTATAGCGACACCATTAAATATAAATATTGTAGATATATTGAACATCTTTTTCCTCCTATTTTCCCAAAATCCATCCTGACATATTAGCTATCTTTGTAAACGTTGGGATCTTGAATAGAATCTGAAATAAATTTCTGTGGGTTTTTTAACTTGTGTTTGGCTGCACAACATGAGTTTGTATAGATGGAGTCAGTGGTGGAGCTGCAGAGTTTAAGAGGTGAAGTCACTACGTCTTTATTGAAGTAGCAGCATGTTGTTGTTAATATTAATGAGAGCTCTTTTTCACTGTTTGTATTTGACAGTTTTTAACCTGCATCCTGTTGGGTTCAGCTGTTTGGAGTTTCCATTTTCTAAATTTCTACATTTAAACCTTCTTCAGCTCTGAACAGATTATGAAACACTGAATGATTTCAAGCATGAACTTTGTCTTCTAAAGTAACATCATGTATTCTTTATTCAGATTGGAGGACTGCAGTTTACCAGAGAACAGCTGTGCTGATCTGGTCTCAACTCTGATGGACAACCCCTACCATCTGAGAGAGCTGGATCTGAGAGGAAACTACCTGCATAATTCAGATCTGATGCTCCTGCGTTATCTCCAGAAGAGTCCATACTGTAAACTGGAGACTCTGAGGTCAGTAGAGAGTTGGAGTCAGTCTGTGCTGGTTTCAGCAGTTTAGTATTAAACACAGTCAGTATCAAAGCAAAGATCCAGTATTTCCTGGTGAACCTCCAACCTTCAGGATGAGAGAGAGAGAGAGAGAGAGAGAGAGAGAGAGAGAGAGAGAGAGAGAGAGAGAGAGAGAGAGAGGTGTTGATGTCTGCAGGAAGGCTGCTGCATCACTGACTGACAGCTGATGAAGTGAGTCTCACTAAACACTCATTTATCACCTCTGTTGTTTCTTCTTCTCTCATCAGATGGGGGTGGCCGGAGTCTGGATCTGGATTTTGTCGTCTTCACTTAAGTCTCTGAACATGAGCTGTTTGATGCAGAAAAGATGAAGTAAAACAGTGTTATAAGTCAGACTGTGAGCCTGGGCTCATATTTATCAAGTGTCTCAGAATCACACTGAGAGTTAACGAGGACTAAAACTAATGAATGAAGCAGAAGAGAATTGACTGACTTTCAGCAGGAGAAGGATTACTGCTGGGAGAGAGTGAGACGTGGCTGTTTTACCACAGTCAGAGCAGCAAAGTAGAAATAATGATGACGTGTTGTAGTTTTCTCACAGTCTCAGCTGGAAACATTAAACAGAGGTAATTTGGTATATTATGTGTATAGACAGGTAACCAAACAGGTTACCAAGGTTACGTAACAAAACTATGATGCCAAAATTCAATGCAAGACGATATTTTAAAGATGTAGCCTATATGTAAATTAAGATAACAGGTAATTTTACTCAGCTGGTGACAAATAGGCTTTAGCTCTGCTGTTATCTGAAACAGCCTTAATAAAAAATAACCCTATGAAATATTGGAGCTGTTTTAATGAAGCTGGGATATCATTCATTATGTAGCTGACATGATTTTGTTAAAAAGTTTTAGCCAGCTGTAATTGAGGACCCTCGTCATGTTCATTATCTTTATGTACATAAACCCAGATCAAAGTTTGAAGACTTCCATCATTGTCGGTTCTGACAGAATCGTCGCTGTTGCACAGCTGCATTTTCTCTGTCACGATAAAGTGGAACATTGTGAGAACATTCTGTGTTTATTTAAATGATGTTCTGTAGAAACGCCATGTGTTCTCCTCTGCATCACACACACAAAGTCAGTCTCAGTTATTATCTAGTTTCTGTTCAAACAATCTTTTAACAAGCTCACAGTCAAGTGTTCCTAAAACATCTCTCCTGTCACAGAATCTCTGCCTGAACTCCTGCAGCTCCTAAATATTGGCACTGATAGAAATCATTCACCGAGTTTGAAAAGATGATAAAACAAATTATCTCCTAAAATGTAAATAATAAAAGGCTGCAAGTAAACACTGGTAAACAGGCCTGGACTGGGACAAAAATTCGGCCCTGGATTTTTTGGTCCAGACCGGCCCACTACAATCCATGCTCAGATACTGTGCCAACTAGCGTTGATGTACATTTAAACACACAAGCCCTTAATAACAGTAGTATACTGAACAATATCCCTTATATTCTGGAGACTTGAATAGGCTTGACTTAGTTTTAACTGTATAATGTGAAACTGTTGAAGGAGCAATAAACCATAAACACTGACTGAAAAAAATATGTAAAGCATCATAGGCTACATATGTGTTATGGTGTTAGATCAATGTCCTTCATGAACATATTAGACTATATATAGTCTAATATGTTCATGAAGGACATTGATCTAACACCTATAGGCACAAAGAAAGGTGCATGTTGACACTTACAACACTTTAACTCTGGTGACCTGATTTGGCGGATGTCATTATAGGTAGAAATGATCAAAAATTATGAAAGTAGCAGATCTACATACTCAAACCACATAACATTGCAACATGTGAGTTGTAAACTTGCAGATTTGTAATTATGTGGCATCCTTTGATGAAAATAGTGGTTAAGTGGTTAATAAAAGCAACTAATCGATGAATCAGGATAGTATATGATTGTTTTCTAATACTTTAGATAACTAGATTTAGGCCTAGTTGTAACACACCACACTATGCAGAGTTATTTATTATGTCAAGTAAAGTTCAAAGACAGTTAGTAACCATTCTGAACATTTAATGAGTGTTTATCCAGACCATGCTGCAGGCTCACACCTGCTTAAAACTCTATCACCACTTCCACATGAAGAGTCTTCCTCAACCTGCTGCTGCTGCATCACCATGGCAGCGGGAGCCTCACTTGACTCACTGTCCGACACCTGCTGCTGAGAGGGACCCACTCCTGAAGCCGCTCCGGCCACGCTGGCCCCCGCAGCAAACATTTCTGAAATGTTTTTGCTCGTAGCAGCGTCGGTTGCTAAAGCTTTTCTTTTATTATCTCTTTGTTTTTCCGCTCCGTCTTTTCGCTTTTTAGCCGCATTGTCCATTTTGTTGTAGTAGTATCTCTCACTATCTCTCATCTGATTGCTTGTCATCAAAGGTGATTGGACGAGGGGGGGTTGGGGGGGGGGGGGGGGGGGTCAAGAACCAACGTGGGTGGGACTCCTGGGCCTCTGTAGCCAATCATAGGGCCACTGGGCCAGGTATTCTTTAGACAGACAAGCCAATGGGCCTCTGCTGTGTCTGCAGGCTGCAGCGGAGCTCTGTGGGCCGGTGCATGTCTCTGCTCTGGGCCAGGAGAGTAACCATGGCAAGGCGCAGCAAAAAACACCGGCCCATTATTGACCGGCCCACCGGGAAAAGTCCCGGTACTCCCTATGGCCAATCCACCCCTGCTGGTAAACCAATCAGGTGGCTTTAACAATAACTATATAATTTTAACTTGTATGTGAGATAATTACATTAAGCCCCCCCCCCCCCCCCCCATCCAATCACATCCTTTACATCATTTTTTGCACTAGTGCTGCATATTTCATGTATTATACAACACTGCACATGATGATAATGATGCAAACAAACTGTTGGAAAAACTTCATTAAAATATGAAATTTATCTTAACTGTCCAACTGATCTCCAATGAAACCTCCTGTTGGCTTATGTGTCCTTACAGATCTAATATCTCTCTGCCATCAGCAGGATAATTAAATGAATTTACATGAATGCAGCTAGTTTTTGTTTAACTTCACACTGAGTGGTGGGAAATGAATCAATCCTGATGATCAGCACAGATAAATATGGAGCCTGGTCTTTGCTGTGAGGCGCTCAGTCTCACGAGTTATTATTTTACATTATCTTTATATTCATATTTTAATATTTCACATGACCTTATTTTAATATTTTTTAAAAGTCATTTTAATCCACTGTTCTTCTATTTTTGTATATAATCATATTTTTGTATTTAAATGCTGTAAATCTTAAATTTTCATTTAATGTCTGTCTTCATTCGTCATTTATTATTGGAAACTTTTATTTTCATATATGTTGAATTTATAAGTCTTTATTTTTTAATCCGTTTTTTAAAAAAAGTTTATCCACTGACCTACTTTTTTTGTATATAACATTAGCCTACTGTGTATAAATGAAAACAACTATAAACAAATGGACTTAAACAATATAGAGCCTGTTAATCTGTGGGAGGTTACATCTGAACCCAACAGAGAAATGTAGGCATGTGGTAGAACAGGAGATGTTCAGCATGAATGTGCAGCTGTGGCCAGTGGTGGTAATTGCTGTTTCTGTTGTCAGTTTGTCCCTGTTGCCGTTGACGACCGCAGCTGTGGTGTGTAACTACTGTGTAACAGCTCCGTGATTTAATCATATATTAATCAATGAAACTGCCTTTATATAAATGTAAGTTCATGTTATGTTATTTGAGTTGTCCTGTCACGTTTTTTTGACGATCACTGTGTCACAACTGTGTTGTATTGTTTATTATTTCTGTCTTCTGAGTGAAGCTGCGCTAGCTTGCTCCGTTAGCCATGTCAACCTTTGTGCATCGCACAGTACTGTTTGATATTTATATGGCAACTATTATATTTATTTTATTCATTTTTAATGTATATGAGCTGTACTACAGACTGTCACCATCGCCCACGTTGATGTGTTTTATTGTATTATTCAACAGGTGTGTTTGTATTTTCTGTTTATTATTTCTAATGATAATTATAGCTAGGTAAAGGGGCCTTTGCACAAGATTGATGTATTATTATTGTCATTTAATTACTGTTGTATTTTTTTTTATACAAAACTAGAAAATGGGTTCATGGCAATTTGTAAATAGTGTATATGTGTAAAAGTGTTTTGTTTTGCTGTAATAATTTTAAGAAATCTATACGATCACATTGTGAAATATTTACTCACGACAATAGTCAGTTTGTCCCGGTTGCCGTTGACGACCGCAGCTGTGGGCAAGTAGCTGTACTACAGACTGTCACCATCGGCCACGCTGATGTGTTTTTTTGTATTATTCAACAGTGCTGCGCAGATCAATAAACGCGTTGAACCCAGAGAGAAGGATTGTCGAGTGGCATCTCCAGTCTGCTAAGGTTGAACTTAAAAGAAGCAGTTACACAACCAAGAACTGAGGTTGTTTTGGGAGCAAAGTTAGGTCCTACTCAGTATTAGTGTGGTGTTCCTAATAACAAGCTTGGTGAGTGCATATTCCTTCATTCACTCATTCAGGAACTAGTTATAATTAATCATGTATTACTTCATCCCTGATTAGTAATTTACCTTGTGTTAGCACCTCTAACCTTGATATATTTCATGTGTTAGTGAATGAAATATTGATTGTGGTTGTCATGTTTTCTTGTGGACAGCAGCAGGTAGTTTGTTGGTTTGACAGCAGGTGGTGCTGCTGCATCAACAATAGGCTGAGACTCAAACGTGTGTGTGTTTTTGTCTCACAGGGAGACAGGCTGGGTTCAAACCTGTGATTGTATATAAATATTTATGTACAATCAATATTTATTATTCATATTTAGACAATTATTCAAACTTCTAAAATTGACAAAGCTCTAATAAATCTACTATTATCAACTTTGAAACAGGAAGATTTGACATTTTATATTTCCCCTTAAGGAGCTTTAAGGTTTTAAAAGTGTAGCAGCTGGATAAACTATATTTTCTTCATTTTCACTGGTCCATTTACTCAAATACTGTATTTTAATACAATCATCAGGTATTTGTACTTCACCTGAGTACACACATTTTAATACTAATCCTAACCCAAACTTTTTTATTGTTTTATTTTTTACATTTCCGATTCAGATTTAGCAAATTCAAGACTTTAAAGTAATAATCTCAAAGATTTTTAAAAATGATTATACTGCCTTATATTCAAAAGCACAATGCAGGACTTTATGATCTCTGCTGCCTGTGTGAAAATGTTCCTAACAAATTAATATCATGGTGTCATTTGTGGAAGCTAAAAATAAAGTTCGGTAGACAGTAAACTTCAGGTTTTCATGAGATTATGGGCTTATTTACATGAGCAACCATCCTGGAAGAAATCCTTCTCAGTGTGGGCTGTTAGGATATATATATCATCACCAAGTGGACAACAACGTTCAGTAAATCACAAACACTCGATGACAAAATTCCTCTTGGCACATACTGAAGGTCAGAGACTGGTGAGACAATTTTTCTTGTTCTGTCATTCTGAGCTTTCTTTTTCAAACCTCCTCCTTCTGAGCTCCTCATAGCTCTTCTCCTCCTCAGTGAAGCAGCCTCTCACTGCCTGGTTTTAGGTTTTAATCATTTATTATTGCATGTCAGTGTTTTGTTTCATAGTAACAGCCACTCTCTTGTTTCTGATTTCCAGTTCTGTAGTAAGTATAGGTCAAGGTAAGAATGCCCTCTGCTGGAGCAGCTTCAGTCTATTTTGTTTATTTTAATATTTAAAGAAAGAATTACATATATAAATGATTTGTTTAATGTTTGATTGATAGTTGAGTTTTCAGTCAAACCTGGCAAGTATTTTTCTGTTCAATGAAAAAGTTGCACTGCTGCATGTTCCTTTAAACAGTAACGCAACACTGAGCTGAAATGTAATCACACCCAACAGTGATATCAGGTAGTACTGATCAGTACCTGAGTGAACTTCTATATCACTGCAGCAGGGTGACAAGTTGAATTTCTGGAGGCTTCAGCTGGTGATACAGTAAGTTCCTTTGTACATGCAAGTACATGTTTCTAATGTTCAGGGCCTTATTCACAAAACACCAAAATGCTACAAATCTAAAATGTCCTAAATATAAGTGGAGTCTAAGACCTAACTTACTGACTGGAATTGACAAATTAAGTTAAATGAAGGAACTTGGGTCTACCACCCCCACTCTCTACATTTAGGACTCTCAGTTAATTATTAAAAGTTGTTCTCAGCAGCTTGTTGAAATGATCTAAAGGCGAAGACTCCTACTGCAAAGACAACATCCCTGTGAACCCAGTAGAGCTCTGAGATCTACTGACTCAGGTCAGATAGTTGAGCCCAGAGCTCTGAGATCTACTGACTCAGGTCAGATAGTTGAGCCCAGAGTTCAAACTAAACATGGTGAAGCAGCTTTTAGCTGTTATGCTGCACACAACTGGAACAAACTACCAGCAGAACTGAAATCAGCCCCAACTGTGAACACTTTTAAATCCAGGTTAAAAACATTTCTCTTCTCCTGAGCTTATGATTGAGCTCTTTTAAAGCACTTTACGTTTTAATTTTTCATTTGCACTCTATGTCCTTTTAATGATTTTAAAGCTAATTTATTATTTTATGCTGCAATCATTTTATTTATGTCTTTCTATTTTTCTGTACTATGTTTTTATTATGGGGGGGGGGGGGGGGGGGGGGGATGGGGGGTTAATTGTATGTTTTAAGTTTCTCAAATTACATGTTTTTCTGTTTTATGTAAAGCACATTGAATTGCCATTGTGTATGAAATGTGCTATATAAATAAAACTGCCTTGCCTTGCCTGTGAATACAGTCGCAGAGCAACATGCATGACAAGTAACAGGAATGCACACATTTACACGCACATACAAATTCCAGTCATGAAGAAGTGGGGAGGAGCAAACAAAGTGTGCTTACCTGTTTTCTCCTCAAACAGGTCATGAAAGAATTCTCTCTGTTGATTCTGCATTTTAAAGTCGGCAGAGCAGAAGGAGGAAAACATCAAGTCTGAGGCAGAGTGAGTGTTGACATTACGGTAGGCCTGCAAATATTGATTAATGTAATTATTGAACTCTGCTGATTATTTTTACATTTAATTGCCAAATTGGTTAAACTGTGTCAGAAAAGTATGAAATCACAGTTTTAACGTCCTCACATTGATGTAACGTGACTCACTGATTCTGTTAAAATAGAGAGAAGTCACAATTACTGGTAAACAGATGTTCATCTGAAGTTTGTTTGTTGGATTTAAACCAGAGTCAAATTTTACAGAAAACACACATCATCAAGTGATGATGATTATTATTACTTAGTTGAGAGGCAGGACTGTCTTTATTGTATTGTGTGTGTGTCTTCAGTGTTACTGTTTTACCTCTCAGACCTCTGAAGATGAATGATTTGGAAGAAGAGAAGGACGGAACAGAGTCTCTAATATCCAGCTGTCCTTCTATGAAGAGTAACCAGTCCAAAGGTGAACCTCCACGCTTCAGTAATGAACCTGGACCCTCAGACACAAAGTAAGAGACTGTTTCTACTGTAAACTGACCTGAAGATGATTCAGTGTTGAAATGTCGTTTTAAAAACAAACACCACTGAGTGACAACCCAAACTCTATTAAACCATCTTCATCAGTTATTGGTGAGTGATTTTCTGCAGCAGGTTTTGCAATGCTGTGCAGCTCAGTAAATACTGAGCTCTCATGTTAACGTGTTGGAGTGAACACACTGAGCTCCAAGCTCACACACCTGCACACACTTTTACTATCAAGTGTGTTTCCTCTGCAGATTTCACTGAAGTACACAGAGGAAATAAAGTGCAGAGAGTCATGAACACAGTACAGTAAGTAAATACTGCTGCACCTGAGGAGCTGTACTATGAACTTGGCCGTGAATTATTTGTGTGAACATAAAAGTTCTGAAGGGAATTTATTTAAAAAGTAGAATTTAATTGATATGCATGGACAGATTGATTTCTCCTCAGTGTCACATATGTTGTGTCATATATATTTAAACCAAAGTCAAAGTTTAACATTGTGTTGGCCAGAAAACACACATGGTTGTATTAAAGTAATGTAAATTAATGTAAATCAATAATGTAAAGTAATAAAAAAGATACAGTACTCCAGAGTCCAGATTAAAAGCAAAGGGTGATTGAGCCTTTGCAGTACTGGCTCCTCGACTCTGGAGTATTCTTCCATTGAGCATCGGGTCAGCTGACTCTGTCTCTGCCTTTAAATCTCATCTGAAATCTTACTTGTATGGAATGGCTTTTTCTCAGAGCTGATAGAAAACAATCAGCTGTTGGTTCAGCTGCTTTCCCTGATATTCCTTTCATTGAAACTTTTTTGTATGTATTTATTTTCATGCTTCATTTATTGTCACTTGCTATTGTTTTTAATGTAAATGTTTAATGTTTGGAATTTTTTTCACTTCCAGAAAGCCCTTTATGCTATCTGCTTGAGCAGTGCTCTATAAATCAAGTGATGATGATGATATTATTATTATCATTATTATTACTTAGTTGAGAGGCATGGTCTGTGACTATGTTTATTACACTGTGTGTGTGTGTGTGTGTGTGTGTGTGTGTGTGTGTGTGTGTGTGTGTGTGTGTGTGTGTGTGTGTGTGTGTGTGTGTGTCTCCATTGTTACTGGTTTACCACTCAGATTCCAGAAGATGAATGATTTGGAGGAAGAGGAGGGCGGAGCACGATCTCTAATATTCTGCTGTCTGTCTATGAAGAGTGACCGGTCTAAAGATGAACCTCTATGCTTCAGTAATGAACCTGGACCCTCAGACACAAAGTAAGAGATTATTTCTACTGTAAACTGACCTGAAGATAAATCATTTTTAAAATATTATATAAAAACAAACAGCACTGTCCTGATCCTAACCATAACCACTGACACAAAAATCAGCATTTTACCAATTGGTGACACATTTTTTTGTCCCCAACTGGACAAGCTGTCGCCAATCAGCTGGTCTTGAATATGGTTTGTGTCCCCAAAAATTGATAAAGCCAAACCAAGACACATCACTTCAAGTATGAAATCAAAGTATAAAATCACAGTGTTGACGTCTTCAAATGTTGTTTCCTTTTCCTTATCAGCTGTTGGTTCAGCTGCTTTCCCTGATATTCCTTTCACTGAACATTTTATTTTATTTGAGAGTTTTATCTTTTTATGTGTATATGTGTGTGCATGTATTTATGTATATGTTTAATTTATTTTCACTTGCTATTGTTTTATTTTATTTTATTTTTTTATTTTTTGTTACTGTTTTTGTTATTGTTACTTAGTTGAGAGGCAGGACAGGGTTTATTATACTGTGTTGGTTCACCTGGTATGCTGGTTTACCTCTCAGTCTCCAGAAGATGAATGATTTGGAGGAAGAGGAGGACAGAGCAGAGTCTCTAATATCCAGCTGTCTGTCTATGAAGAGTGACCGGTCTATAGATGAACCTCTACACTTCAGTAATGAACCTGGACCCTCAGACACAAAGTAAGAGACTGTTTCTACTGTAAACTGACCTGAAGATGATTCATTCTTTGAATATTATTTAAAAACAAACAGCACTGACGGACAGCCCACACTCTACTAAAATATCAATATCAGTTATTAGTCAGTGTATTTAAAGTGGCAGCTGGTGTGTTTAGAAAAGCTGTGCAGCTCATGTTCAAGAGAAGTAAATACTGTTGTCCCTGAGGAGCTGTAGTATGAACTTGGCCATGGATTAATCTCATCTGAAGATAAAAGTTCTATTAAAAGTAAGTAGTAGTAGTAGGGCAAAAAAAGTCATTTATTTTACAAAATTAATTTTTTGTGAATATTCATGGACAGATTGATTCCATTTGCTGGATACTTGTCCTGACCCTAACCATAACCACTGACACAAAAATCAACATTTTACCAATTGGTGACACATTTTTTGCCCCCAACTGGACAAGCTGTCGCCAATCTTGAATATGGTTTGTGTCCCCAAAAATGGATAAAGTCAAACCAACACACATCACTTCAAGTATGAAACCAAAGTATAAAATCACAGTGTTGTCTTCAAATGTTGTTTCCTTTTCCTTCCCCTAGTTTCTGCATTCTCACAGTGATATAATGTGCCAAACTGGTTCTGTCATAAAAGAGAGAAGTCACAGTTAAGAACAACACAGATGTTTATCTGAAGTCTGTTTGTTGGATTTAAACCAGAGTCAAAGTTTGGACAGATGACACACATGGTGCTAGTTGAAGTCATGTAAACTTGTTTAAAGTAATAAAAAGATACAGTTCTCCAGAGTCCAGATTAAAAGCAAAGGGTGATTGAACCTTTGCAATTCTGGCTGCTCAACTCTGGAGTATTCTTCCATTGAGCATCACGTCAGCTGACTCTGTCTCAGCCTTTAAATGTCATCTGAAATCTTACTTGTATGGAATGGCTTTTTCTCAGAGCTGATTGAAAACAATCAGCTGTTGGCTGTAGCTTTCCCTGATATTCCTTTCACTGAACATTTTATTTTATTTGAGAGTTTTATCTTTTTATGTGTATATGTGTTTGCATGTATTTATATCTATGTTTAATTTATTTTCACTTGCTATTATTTTATTTTATTTTATTTAAAAAAATGTTTTTACAATTTTTATTATTGTTACTTAGTTGAGAGGTAGGACATGGTTTATTACATTGTGTTGGTTCACCTGGTATGCTGGTTTACCTCTCAGACTCCACAAGATGAATGATTTTGAGGAAGAAGAGGATGGAGCTCTAATATCCAGCTGTCTGCCTATGGAGAGTGACCAGTCTGAAGATGTACCTCCACTCTTCAGTAATGAACCTGGACCCTCAGACACAAAGTAAGAGAGTGTTTCTACTGTAAACTGACCTGACACACACACACACACTTGTGTAAGTTGCTTTTTGGGACATTTCATAGACTTACACACATTTCCTGGAGACTTAGCCTGGCCCTAACCATAACCACTGACACAAAAATCTGCATGTTGGCGATTGGTGACACATTTTTTTGTTCCTAATTTGACAAGCTGTCCCCAATCAACTGGTCTTGAATCTGGTTTGTGTCTCCGAAAGTGGATAAAGTCAAATTAACACACAGACATCACTTCAAGTATGAAATCAAAGTATGAAATCACAGTGTTGACGTCTTCAAATGTTTTATCTTTCCTGGTATCTGCGTCCTCACAGCAATGTAATGTGACAAACTGGTTCTGTCAAACAAGAGAGGAGACACAACTAAGAACAATGAAGATGTTTATCTGAAGTCTGTTTATTGGATTTAAACCAGAGTCAAAGTTTAGAAAACACACATGGTTGTAGTTAAAGCAATATAAACTAATGTAAATTAATAATGAAAAGTAATAAAAACATACAGTAGCTTACTCCAGAGTCTAACACACTGAGAGGGGACTGGTGTTGTATAATTTCAGTATCAGCACAAATAAGACACAGATAGGTCGAGCTGTTACCCCCATCTCCAGCTTCTTCGTGTTAGCAGGTTTATGCTGACAGCAGTCCCGGCAGCAGGTGTAACATCAGTTTTGCTTGTCATTAACATTTGCAACAGGGGACGCTACTGGTTTTCAGAGTGAATTGACTTGGATTTTCCTTTTGGCATTTTTTAAAACCTATTTCAAATATTGCATTGTTTAAATCCATGTTTACGAGCTTGCAGTCTTCTTCCTTTGGATGTATTGTTGTGACTCTTTAATTACTTCTGAATCCTTACAATTATGTTATATATTATATGTTTTTATTTCAAATTGAATGCGCTGAAACCCAGAACCTGAAGAACAAATTTATATAAAACTGTACTGTCATGTCCACAGAGAGAGGAAGGGGGGGAGGAGGAGGAAGAGGAGGGCTGTTTCTGTGGAGGAGCAGCTGTCCTGCTGTACTTTGTGTCAGGAAGTCCTGAAGGATCCAGTCTCTACCAGCTGTAGACACTCGTTCTGCAGACAGTGCATCACCTCATACAGGGACCAGTCTGCTTCATCAGGAGACTCCTCCTGTCCCCAGTGTGCAGAAAGACCCAGAACCAGACCTGGACTGCAGACAGACAGTCAGACCAGCACTGTACAAAGTAAGACTGTAGATCTGTCTGCTGATGTCATCATCTCTGAAAACAGGACAGGAATCTACCTTCTCTATCCTACTGAGAATGAACATGTCATTATTATTATATTATTATTATTTTTTAATATATTTCTCATTCATTATTCATTATTCTTTTTCAACAGGAAGTGGCCTGCAGGAGGTTTTAGATGATCATCAGATCAGTCTGAGCAGCAGATGTGAACCTGTGACTGATGAAGCAGGAAATGAAATCAGCATCTACACTGAGGTCCACATCATAGAGGGACTGAGTGAAGAGGTTAATACCCAACATGAAGTGAGGCAGCTTGAACTAGCTTCCAAGATGAAGACCTTCCATGACACTCCAATCAAGTGTCACAACATCTTTAAAGTCTTACCTGACCAACAGAAACACATCAGAGTCGTTCTGATGAATGGTGTTGTTGGTGTTGGAAAAACCTTCACAGTACAGAAGTTCACTCTGGACTGGGCACAGCGCTCCAAAAACCAAGATATCAGTCTTCTGATTCTGTTTTCATTCAGGGCGCTGAACTTTATCAAAGATGAGCAGTATAGTCTGCTCATGCTGATCCATGTTTTCTATCCAACATTACAGAAGCTCACAGCAGAGAAGCTCGCTGTCTGTAAAGTTCTGTTCATCTTTGACGGCCTGGATGAAAGCAGACTTTCACTGGATTTCAACAACAGTGAGGTCGTGTCTGATGTCACACAGAAGTCATCAGTCAGCGTTCTGCTGACAAACCTCATCAAGGGGAAGCTGCTTCCATCGGCTCTCATCTGGATAACTTCCCAACCTGCAGCAGCCAGTCAGATCCCTCCTTCATGTGTGGACAGGGTAACAGAAGTACGAGGCTTCACTGACACCCAGAAGGAGGAGTACTTCAGGAAGAGATTCAGTGATGAAGAGCTGTCCAGCAGAATCATCTCACACATCAAGACATCCAGGAGCCTCCACATCATGTGTCACATCCCAGTCTTCTGCTGGATCACTGCTACAGTTCTGGACCACATGTTGACTACAAACCAGAGAGGAGAGCTGCCCAAGACTCTGACTGACATGTGCTCACACTTCCTGCTGGTTCAGACAAAGAGGAAGAAGAACAAGTATGATGAAAAAAAAGTGAAGAGTCCACAGGAGCTGACGGAGGCTGACAAGGAACTTCTTTTGAAGCTGGGGAGGCTGGCGTTTGAACAACTGGAGAAAGGAAACATCCTGTTCTACCAAGAAGACCTGGATCAGTGTGGTCTAGACGTCACAGAGGCCTCTGTGTTATCAGGATTTTGTACAGAGATCCTCAAAAGAGAGAGTGTGATCTTCCAGAAAACAGTCTACAGCTTTGTTCATCTGAGCATTCAGGAGTTTCTGGCTGCAGTCTACATGTTCCACTGTTACACCAACAGCAACACAGAGGTACTGAAGAACTTCCTGAAAGAAGACTACAAACACAGAGAATCAGGACCAAAGTCTCTGGTCAAGAAAATGTCTGCTTGTTTCAGAAAGAATGATAGCTATGACCCACCAGACAGTAGTCATGATTACCCATCTTTGGATCAGTTCCTTAAGGGAGCCATGGAGAAATCTCTCAGCAGTGAAAATGGCCACCTGGACCTGTTTGTTCGCTTCCTTCATGGCCTCTCTCTGGAGTCCAACCAGAGTCTCTTGGGAAGCCTGCTGGGTCAGACAGAGAACAGTCCAGAAACCATCCAGAGAGTCATCTACAACCTGAAGGAGATGAACAATGAGGATTTCTCTCCTGACAGAAGCATCAACATCTTCCACTGTCTGATGGAGATGAAGGACCGCTCAGTACATCAGGAGATCCAAGAGTTCCTGAAGTCAGAGAACAGATCAGAGAAGCTCTCTGAGATCCAGTGCTCAGCTCTGGCCAACATGCTGCAGATGTCAGAGGAAGTTCTGGATGAGTTGGACCTGAAGAAGTACAACACATCAGAGGAGGGACGACGGAGACTGATCCCAGCTGTGAAGAACTGCAGAAAGGCTGAGTAAGTCCAGATGTGTATAAACATCTTATTATTGTTAAAATTGTGCTCAGTAGCTGGAATAATATTTCGTTGATATGTTCTTGACATACTTCAAATGCTCTGAGTACAAATAACTCTGATTTTTCAGGTTGTGTTTGAAGCTGTTAAGTTATTGAACACAGTTATTATATTCATTTGTTGTCATTATTGGATTTTACAATAAAAAAAAAAATTTCATCAAAATAAAGAATGTCAAACTGTTTCATCATCAAATGCATGATGTAAATATAAAGTGTCTTCTTTCATGGTAACATATGTTGTAATATATGTGTCATTACAGACTTTCTGACTGTGGACTCTCAGAGTCTCACTGTGAAGTTGTGGCCTCAGCTCTGAAGTCCAACCCCCATCTGACATATCTGGAGCTGAGCTTCAACAAACTGTCTGATTCAGGAGTGAAGCTTCTCTCTGCTGGACTGGAGAGTCCAAACTGTAAACTGGAGACTCTGAGGTCAGTTCACTGACTGTAGCTTTGGTAGTTTTTTCCTATATATTTAATTGAAAACTTTAGCTGAAGTTTCAAGTGTTTGGTTTGTATATTGTCAGGATTTGCCTGAGTACAAATCTGTGGAATGTCAGTTATTTCATGAATTTAAAATCCGCAGTCTTGTTCGGTGTAAAAACAACACAAGTTAGTATCTTTGAGTTTCTTCAGTGTTTCCTGAGCTGCAGTGGAGGGAAAGTGGTGTAACTCAAAGAGGGAATTTTATACTGAATATTCTGAAACTTTGAGTCAGATAAATCAAGTGTGAGTCTATCAGACTATCAAAGCTTAGCTTTAACGAAATTATGAAGTCATTTCCTGCAGTGTAGCTGTGTTAGGAAGAGACCACTTCACAGTCAGTATGGACAGAAGGAATGATTACTGCTGCCAATAACATTTTTAAATTACACATACCTTCTAAACTACCAAATACAGGAAGAAGGAGGTCATGTTATAAATAATGTTAGCTCAATATGTCTGATTTCATATTGATCCCCTTATTATTTAGTTGTTTCATGAAGCTGTGCAGTCTTTTTACTGACTGACATATTTAAACACAAGATAATCGATGTAAATATTGTAGATATACTGAACATCCTTCCCTCCATAATCTCTCCTGACATGTTATATATCTTTGTAAATGTTGGAATCTTGACTAGAATCTGAAACAGTCACTACGTCTTTATTGAAGTAGCAGCATGTTGTCATTAACATTAATGAGAGATCTTTGTCACTGTTTGCATTTGACAGTTTTTAACCGGCATCCTGTTGGGTTCAGCTGTTTGGAGTTTCCATTTTCTAAACTTCTACATTTAAACCTTCTTCATCTCTGAATAGATTATGAAACACTGAATGATTTCAAACATGAACTTTGTTTTCTAAAGTGTCATAATTTATTCTTTATTCAGATTAAAGGACTGCAGTTTGTCAGAGAACAGCTGTGTTTCTCTGGTATCAGCTGTGAAGTGCAACCCCTCCCATCTGAGAGAGCTGGATCTGAGCAAAAACAATCTGCGGGATTCAGGAATGAAGCTACTGCATGACTTTCTGAAGAGTCCAGACTGTAAACTGGAGGCTCTGGGGTCAGTTCAATGACAGTCTGTTACTGTTGTTGATCTTAATGTTTAATATCTGAGCCAAATTTATATATGCATCGGTACAGAAGCTACTCCCAACTAACTGTTTAAATTGATCAGGAAGGAAAAACATTTCTAAGTTTACATTAAGTTAAACGTCAAATGTTTTTATGAACAATGTTTGTTTACGGACAGTTATCCTTCAGAACACACACACACACACACACACACACACACACACACACACACACACACACACTCCGGACCAACTCCGATCTCTGCTTTCAGGCTCATCTTACTTCTCAGACGTCTCTTTGAATCCAACCACTCAAGGCAGATGGCAACCTACCAGAGCCAGGCTCTGCTCAAAGTTCAAAGTTTCTTCCTATTAAAGGGGAGGAGTTTTTGTATTCTTAAATGACATAATTTATTCTTTATTCAGGTTGAATGACTGCAGTTTGTCAGAGAACAGCTGTGCTTCTCTGGTCTCAGCTCTGAAGTACAACCCCTCCCATCTGAGACAGTTGGATCTGAGTGGAAACAAGCTGCAGAATTCAGATATGAAACAACTGTGTGACTTTCTGAAGAGTCCACACTGTAGACTGGAGGATCTGAGGTCCGTTCACTGACAGTCTGTTGCTATTGTTGATCTTAATTTTTAACAAATGAATCAAAATTATTATAACTTATTATTGTTATTTTTCCAATTTTCATATCTATTTTTTACTGCACAATTTAAACTATAGTTAAAAAAGATGACAGAAACTACAGAAGATTCTCTCACCTACTGTGACAGTTTTTAACCTGCATCCATTTTTGAACAGATTATGAAACACTGAAAGATTTCTAGCCTGAAGTTTGTCTTCTAAAGTAACATCTTTATTTGTTATTCAGGTTGATCCTATGCAGCACCTTGTCAAAGATCAGTTGTGCTTCACTGGTCTCAGCTCTGAAGGACAACCCCTCCCATCTGAGAGTGCTGAATCTGAGTGGAAACAAGCTGCAGGATTCAGATGTGGAGCTGCTGTGTGATTTTCTGAAGAATCCGCAATGTAGACTGGAGGATCTGAGGTCAGTACACTGATAGTCACTTTCAGTCCACACTGTATTCAATCCACATGTCCTCCTTTAAGATTTTTCTTCAGGAATATTAATTGAGTCACGTGATCAGGGTGAAGCAAACTGTGCTATGTTATAACTATGTCACCAATGGTGCTAAACACTTTTTCAGAGGGTACACTTGTTGCTGGTATGAACAAGTAGCTCTTTGCAGTGGAAGATCCACTTGTTTTTTCCACCACTGCAACCAGTGGCGGACTGGGACAATAATTCAGGCCAAGAATTTGACTCCATTCCAGGCCACCCTTTCATGCAGACCAACAGACCTCTAATTTTGTATTCTAACCCTTTTTGTTGATATAATGGTTAAAAGAATGTGATCAATAAGTTCTCTATTTGAATACAGGGTTTTCAATTACCGGGGGCGACCCAACCCCGGATAAGCGGAAGAGGACGGTTTTCAATTAACTTTGTAAAGGAACATCATTTATTCTTTATTCAGATTGAGGAAATGCAGTTTGTCAGAGAACAGCTGTTCTTCTCTGGTCTCAGCTCTGAAGTACAACCCCTCCCATCTGAGAGTGCTGGATCTGAGAGGAAACAACCTGAAGGATTCAGACATGAAGCAACTGTCTGATCTTAAGGAGAGTTCACATTGTAGACTGGAGACTCTGAGGTCAGTGATATGTTCATGACTCTCCAACATGTTAACATGAGAGCTGAATGGAAGCAAGCTACGCTACACAGCTGTTCCACTTCTGGTCTGAACAGGACTGAAGTCCCTGCTGCTCTTTATACTGGATGTGCTGCATCACTGACTGACAGCTGATGAAGTGAGTCTCACTAAATACTGATTTATGAACTTTGTTTTTTTTGTCTTCTCTCAGATGGCAGTGGAGATCTCTGTCAGAGTGTGAGTGAACATCCAGGAGTGTTGAGAGAGGATCCGCTGGATCCTGATGATCCATCTGGACTGAAGGCTGGATCTGGATTGTACCGTATTCACCTAAGTCTCTTAACTGAGTACAAATTTAAGAGTTATCTCTGGATTATGACAAAGTCAGCACTTTACAGGTTTGTTATACATGAGCTGTTTGATGCAGAAAAGATCAAGTAAAACAGGTGTTATAAGTCAGACTGTGAGCCTGGGCTCATATTTATCAAGCATCTCAGAATCACACTGAGAGTTAACGAGGACTAAAACTAATGAATGAAGCAGAAGAGAATTCACTGTGACTTTCAGCAGGAGAAGGATTACTGCTGGGAGAGAGTGAGACGTCGCTGTTTTACCACAGTCAGAGCAGCAAAATAGAAATAATGATGACGTGTTGTAGTTTTCTCACAGTCTTAGCTGGAAACAAACAGTGGTAATTTGTTATATTGTGTGTATAGACAGGTAACCAGACAGGTAACTATGATGCCAAAATTCAATGCAAGACAATATTTTAAAGATGTAGCCTATATGTAAATTAAGATAACAGGTAATTTTACTCAGCTTGTGACAATTAGGCTTTAGCTGCTGTTATTTGAAACAGCCTGAATAAAAAATAACCCTATAAAATATTTGAACTATTTTAATGAAGCTGGGATATCATTCATTATGCAGCTGACATGATTTTGTTAAAAAAGCTTTAGCCAGCTGTAATTGAGGACCCTCGTCATGTTCATTATCTTTACAATGTACATTAACCCAGATCAAAGTTTGATTCATGACTTCCATCATTGTCGGTTCTGACAGAATCGTCACTGTTGCACAGCTGCATTTTCCCCATTATGATAAAGTGGAACATTGTGAGGATGTTCTATGTTCATTTAAATGATGTTCTGTAGAAACGCCATGTGTTCTCCTCTGCATCACACACACAAAGTAAGTCTCAGTTATGATCTAGTTTCTGTCCAAACAATCTTTTAACAAGCTCACAGTCAAGTGTTCCTAAAACATCTCTCCTGTCACAGAATCTCTGCCTGAACTCCTGCAGCTCCTAAATATTGGCACTGATAGAAATCATTCACCGAGTTTGAAAAGTTGATAAAACACATTATCTCCTAAAGGTTGGACCAGAGATGTGTCACTCTGATCATTTTTGGCCAGTTAGGCTCTGAGATGCTGGATAAATATTTATTTGTTTGTTTGTTCGGACTATGCAAAGCACTTTGTCTTATACCAAGATGTATGAAAAGTACAAATAGTATACAAATAAAGATTGCTTGATTGATTGATTGATTGACTGATTACTTTTAAAGGCTCCTCATAGCTCCAGGCTATATTTCAGAGTTGCTCTGTGTGTAAATATGGGAATAAAAGAATATATGAATGTTACTTTTATATGCAAAAATATGTCAAAATCAATGGTTTATATCTCATAATGATCCATTGGCGTTAGTCTGTAAGTAAACACTGGTAAACCAATCAGGTGGCTTCAAAAATAACCATATAACTTAAACTGTCGCTTTGGTAGGTTTAGTTTTGTGTCTTGTCTACTTCCTGTTTTATTTTGAAATGTCTGTTTTCCCCTTGTCTTGTCTAGCTTATTTCCGTCCAGTTGATTGCGTCCCCTCCCCTAATGTGATACACCTGTGTCTTGTTAACTCCCAGTGACAGTGTATATATGCGGTGAGCTCCTTCGTCGTCTTGTCAGATTTCTGTCAGTGTTGATTCCTCATGTTATTGACCAGCTTTGTTTATTAGATTCTGAGTTTTTGTTTAATATTTAGTGAACATTTTTTTTAAACTTTTCTTCCTTGTGTCCTTATCTCTGCATTCTGGTCTGTGCCTGATCATTTGTAACTTCGCAAATACATGAATTATATTTTCTCAAAACGTTGATTTAGCTAGCATTAGCTACATTTCTAGCTAAATGTTTGTTCTGTTGCAAGGAGACAAAGTTGTTCTGCGTAATACGGAAGTACTCTACTGATAATGAGATCGACGTTAACGTGACCAAACTCTTCATACTGTAGAAACATGTCATCCAGTGCAGCGATGTGGCTCATTGACATGTTTTAAAGGCTATACACGAATAGTGACGCAATGTACAAGTCGTAATGGCTTTTTTAAATAGTCAATGAGTGACCGGGTCATTTAACCCTTAAACAGGAAACGTGCACCAGTAGATTCAGACTCTTTAACTCTCTGTTGGTAGAATTGAAGCTTGTTGGTAGGTCTATACTTCACCTCTCTTTATTCAATGAAATGTGTTTTTTACACCTTAACAGAGGCATCGTATCCTAGTGGAGATACAACTCAAAATCCAAAATGTATCAAAAAAAAAAAATTGTGGAAATGTTTTGTTTTAGATGCAAATGAGATGACTGGTAATATAAAATTTAAATGTATTTATTTGGATAAAGCCTTTGAGATTCAACATACAAACATAGACTAGACAATACAAAAGATAATACAACAATATTAAGAATAAAAATAAAAATACAGAAACCAAAAAACAAACAGAAAGAAAAAAAAATATATATAAATAATATAAAATTGTGGAGGTTTTTTTTTTTTTACATCTCATTTGCCACTCCTGCCTGTTTAAGGGTTAAGGCTTATACACTGGATTAACCTGCTGCTCAAATTTGAATAACATCTGGGAAAATAAGAGTGTTTGTAAAGGTTTAGACGGATAGCTCTCATTGATATTATAAATACATTTAGTAATTTTCATTTCTCTCTCATAATAAATCCGTTTTTTTGATATTTTTGAATTAGCTTATCAATGCATTTGGCATCATTTTTAACATCAATAGCCTACGTCACGCCGATATCATATGGAAGTGAATTAAATTAGCGAGAGAGAGAGAGAGAGAGAGAGGTAGAGCAGAGCATCAGTGTTGTTTCTGCTGTGCATCAGAGAGGAGAGAGGACCATCACCCAACACACCAGCGGCTTGTTTATCAGGTAAAAACACGTTTATCTTACAGTTTATACTCTATAGACTTTATATAATGTAAATATAACATATATGTTGATGATTATCGGGCCGTCGTGTTATTTATCTGCCTCTGTGAAGATGGAGAGAGGGATGGAGAGATGGAGAGGGGCGCTGTTCAAAACAAAACCTCTGAAATAATCCATTTACCAGAGCTGACAGTCTGATTTACACCTTTTTAAAAAGCGATCATCTTTTAGTTTTTAACATCTATATATGAATAAAATCGTGACCCCTTCACGTTTCTTTCTGCGTGTGCGCTCGTGTCATTGTCTGTCAGTGGGGCGTTTTTTCCCCGACGCTGCTTTTTACTACGCACATTGGCACAAACCACAAACTGAGCTGATGGCGCTTTGAATTGTCTATTTTTTACCATTTGTTTCTATCGTAGCAGTGAAGGTGGAGCTGGCTCAGTGGTTCAAAGCGATGTCTGCTGCAGCTAGTCGTGTTTTTGTGGCGTTTTTTTTTTTTTTTTTTGGGTGGTGTGTCTCTGGTTGGGGTTTGTTGTAAAATGGAGGCTGGATGGAGGAGGAGGAGGAGGAGGATGCTGCCATGGCCTTCCTCCGCCTCTCACAACCTGCCTCTGCACATCACATGGCATCGCTACAGCCCGAAAAACATCCGAAATCAACAGATATAATCATTAATGTAATATTTAGTCGATCAGTGATGCTCACGGTTTAAACATGAGACTCAGTGTGATAGAAGCTCCTACAGATTCAATACAAGGTCATTATAAACTGATTGATAGGCTCTACGTTATCAATATAATCATGTAATATTAGAATATTAAAGGTCAATCAGTGAGTAGTGTATTAGGATTTCCATACTGTAATTTAGTTATTTTGGTCTATACTGTTCATGCACCTCTGTCTGTCCTGGAAACCCCCCCCCCTCTGTTAATCTGATGAGGTTTCCTCCATTTTTCACTCTTCAAAACGTTTTGTTGTTGGGGGGAAGTTTCCTTTATATTAATCAATGGTATAAAAGGATAGAAGGTCTTATTTGTTGAATAGATTGTATGGTAAATTTGTGGTTTGTTATATTGGACTGTATAAATTAAAATGGACATGACTTGAATGAAAGCAGCCATAACTGTTGTTCAGTTTCATTTTGCTGTGTGCACATTAAATATGTATTTGTTTATATTATGGTCTTATTTGATACTATACAGTACTGGAGCCTATTTGGGAAAAAAGCTAAAATATTAACTACATAGTCCACTATATGATATTTATTCTAGTCTGAACTTGAGCGTGTGTGTTATTGTCAATTTTGTTTTGTTTGCAGCAATTTTCTCAGTGGAAATGATGATGATGATGATGATGATGATGATGATGATGATCGAGGCATTGTGGCTGAAATAATAGAGTTCGATAGAATAGAAGAGAATAGAGTAGCTGTGTGGTCAGTGGATTTCACTATAATGAGAAATATAACACCATCTCATGTTATAATGGCGAGCTGTTCAACTGTTACTGTAGCAGAGAGGAAACCTCAGGAAAACCATTATGAGACATAAACCTGTGACATCTGAGGTCAGAACATAGAGGTTGAAGTAAAACTTAAAATAAAAAGCCTGATGTGTAATGACTCCACTGATGCTGATGATTTGATGCTTTTAACCCTCCTGTTGTCATCGAGTCAAGGAAGGATGGGAGGAAGGAAGGATGGAAGGAAGGGAGGGAGGAGGGAGGGAGGGAGGAAGGAAGGATGGAAGGGAAGAATGGAGGAAGGAAGGAAGGTAGGAAAGGAGGAAGGAGGGAGGGGGAAGGAAGGGAGGAAGGAAGGAAGAAGGAAAGGAAAGAAGGAGAGAGGGAGGGAGAAGGAAGGAAGGGAGTGAGGAAGAAGGAAGGAAAGGAGGAAGGAAGGAAGAAGGAAAGGAAAGAAGGAGGGGGGGAAGGAGGGAAGGAAGGATGGAAGGGAGGAATGGAGGAAGGAAGGAAAAAACAAAGGAAAGAAGGAGGGAGGGAGGGGGAAGGAAGGGAGGAAGAAGGAAAAGAAAGAAGGAAGGAAGGAAGCAAGGAAGGAAGGAAGGAAAGAAGGAAAGAAAGAAAGAAAGAACAGTCAAAACAGACAGGTCAATTTGACCCGGGAGGACGACACGAGGGTTAATCACTCTCAGTGTCTACAAACAGGAAGAGAGCAGAGATGCACAGCAGTGATTGTGTGTGTATATTATTATATTATGTCCATCTCTTCTCTGTGTTCACGCTTTAACGCTTCATATGTATCAGTCCGTGCTGACTCACACAGCCCTGTTGCGTAACCTTTGTCGTGGCCTCAGCTGAGTCCTGTGTTCAGTCCTGTTCGGTTGGTGATTACTGTTCAGTCTCAGCTGGGGCAGAAATCTCCCAGCTGACCCTGAACATCACATAAACCACACACACACACACACATCATTACTTCTAACACATAAATTAGATTGACCAAATGTCACAGCAGGAAGTTGTCATTAGAGTGTTCATGGGGAGGATGTTTGTGTTGTTTCTCACGTGATGACTTTATTTTGTGATTTGAGTATAATAAAATGTTTACTATATTCAGACTGAGGCTGCTGCAGGGAAACAGGAAACTCATTTTCATTCAAGGGTCATACACATACACATAGACATACAGCCCAATTTGATCTGATGTGGGGCCGGATCATTAAACAGATGGAAGGAAGGAGGGAAGAAAAAAAGGAAGGGAGGAAGGAAGGAAGGAAGGAAGGAACGAACAAAAAAGAGACAGGAAAGAAAGATGGAAGGAAGGAGGGAGGGAAGAACGATATGATGGACGAACAGAATGAAGGAAGGAAGAAAGGGAGGAAGGACAGAAGAAAGGAAATATGGAAGAACGGAGGGAAGAAAAAAGGAAAGAAGGGGAAGGAACGAAAAGGAGACAGGAAAGAAAGATGGAAGGAAGGAGGGAGGGAAGAACGATATGATGGATGGACAGAATGAAGGAAGGAAGAAAGGGATGGCAGGAAGGATAAAAGGAACGAAAAGAAGACAGGAAGAAAAGAAAGGGAGGAAGGAAATATGGAAGGAAGAACAGATGAAAGAACAGAAGGAAGGAAGGAAAGTGGGCCGGATTGGACCCCTCGGCGGGCCGGTTCTGGCCCACGGGCCGCATGTTTGACATCCCTGCCATAGATAAACTGAAGAAGGTGTGTTTAAGGTGCATTTTTAAGCCATTTAGAGTCAAATCTGATTACCTTTGTTTCAGGATCAGATTCTGATGCAACTGATAGCAACTGTTAGCAACTGTTAGCTTAGCATATAGCTCACGCTGCAGACAGACAGTAGCTGACTCAGATTGAAGCAACAACAGTGCTGCTGTTTGTGTGGATTATAATGTACAGCTCAGACTATAGAGACGTCTCATGTGCCTCTGCTGACCTACATGATGTGTGTGTGTGTGTGTGTGTGTGTGTGTGTGTGTGTGTGTACTAAGCCTCAGATATTGGCAGATGGATCAAGATGATGTGAAAGATAAACAGGTTTTTGCTGCTTTAACTGGCTCCTTCTGCTCTGTACGTGGCTTCATTCACACTGCAGCTCTGAGTCACATTGTGCAGTACACACAATTTATAGTTCAGGAAGTAGTGAGGCGGACAGTTAAGTCTCTTACAGGGTTTGTAGACACACTGTAAAGCTTCATACAGGAATTAAGTGGAATAAACTTAGCTGTTGCCATTAAAACTTCAGTTAAATATATATGTTTTTATTTCTTTCATGTTAATTTAAGCTTTCATTTTTACCTTTTATAAATATGATTTTACCTGACTCGAAGTTCTTTGACTTGAGATAATCAATTGAATGTATCCGGCCAAGACTCAACATAATATATTAAGTTTTATTATATAGTAAAGATATTAATATTGTCATGAAAACAGTGCAAATCATAATGGAGGTTATTGAATTCAGTCCCAGTTAAGTAAAGTTACTGAGAGCAATCTTTCACGTTGACTTTATGCTGACTCAGGTATAATGCATCAGCTGCAACTATAAAATCTTTCTGTCCAATGAAAAACTGATTTATACAACTGAATAAAATATGTAGATTATTTAAATTATATTAGTTTTACATTTTCACAACTCATGAGACGACAGATGATTGCTACAGCCGGGTGGACTGCTGTATGTTTCTATGTGGAATGAGCTTAACATGTTTAACAGTGCACATGGACATAAGCAGATGATGATGAAATGTACATCATGTGGCTGCGACACTGGCATGTAAAGTATGATTTGGATTTAAATGTGTGGAGCTCAGGGTGGAGGATGAGCCTGTAATGCTTCTGGTCATCATATCAGAGACCAGAGTACCCAGCACAGACCTGCACAAACCTGCAAAATGTGATTTTTATAGTTATTTTATGCCTGTTTTTTGGACAGTAGACAGCGAAGAGAACACAGAGATGCTGAAGTGCCCACATGTTGGCTTTTAAACCATTAAAAGATGCAAGCTGACATCATAAAACTCCTGTCCTAGTTACCATGAATGTGAAGCAGGAAAAAAACTGCATTGGAGTTATGAGTGTGCAGCTTTCCCTGCTTTTCTTTCTTTCTTTTTTTTTGTATGTTATGATGTTTTTTATGCTTATACAACCTCTGCAGCTCCTTTCTGACGTGAACTGGAAAGACTGACAAAGGTTTATCATATGAATTCCTCTTTTCCTCTCTCCCTTCCTCGGGCGTTTGATAATGGAGCAGAAGATGGATGGTTCAATGATGGAGGGAGTGGCTGCTGGATGGATTTCAGTGCCTCTTCGTCCATTTGTTAAGTGGAGTGTAGATTTAATCCAGTCAGGCCCATCGACAGATAATGATGGACAGGGAGTGTTAGCATTAGCCGCTGCTATTATCAGCACGCTGCAGTGGTTCAATTAGCTTTCTTCTTGTTTCTACACACACACACACACACACACACACACACACACACACACTCCTGAGCTAACAGCATTTTAAAAGTATTAAAGTGTTCTGCTTCCTCTCTCCGACAGGCCCAGCTGCACAATCCCTCATCATGACTAAAGAGGAGAACCTGGAGGTGCAGGAGAAGGAGAGGCACGACCGGGAGGAGCAAGAAGAGGGCCGAGTCCAGAAGGAGGAGGAAGAGGCTCTGACCGAGGAAGAGGAGGAAGAAGAGGAAGACGACGATGAGGAATACGAGCTAGAGGGGGAGAGGGAGGGCGAGGAGAGAACAGAGGTGGAGGATGAGGAGGAGGACGAGCAGGAGGAAGAGCGAGAGGAGAGGGAGGAAGAGGAGGATACACCGGCCAGCAGGGAGGTAGAGCCGGAACCTCTGTCCGTGTCTGAGTACCACAGTCCTGTCCATGAACCGAGGCGCAGACCTATGGTGCACCCGTCCGCCCAGGCACCACTGCCCAAAGACTACGGTACATCATACCACCTTAAATACTGTCATAATACACACTGTCATAATACACACTGTTATACTACCTTTAATACTACACACTCTTATACTACATTCGGTCATACTTAACACTGTCATACTACCTTTAATATTACACACTGTCAAACTTCACCAGCCCTCACATTTATCTGCTGACCCTTTGGAGGGGCCCCACCCCTAGGTTGGGAACCACTGGACTAAACTAGCTAACTGTATATAAAGTAGTATAAACTAGCTAACCGTATATAAAGTAGTGTAAACTAGCTAACTGTATATAAAGTAGTATAAACTAGCTAACTGTATATAAAGTAGTATAAACTAGCTAACTGTATATAAAGTAGTGTAAACTATCTAACTGTATATAAAGTAGTATAAACTAGCTAACTGTATATAAAGTAGTATTAACTAGCTAACTGTATATAAAGTAGTATAAACTAGCTAACTGTATATAAAGTAGTATAAACTAGCTAATTGTATATAAAGTAGTATTAACTAGCTAACTGTATATAAAGTAGTGTAAACTAGCTAACCGTATATAAAGCAGTGTAAACTAGCTAACTGTATATAAAGTAGTATAAACTAGCTAACTGTATATAAAGTAAACTAGCTAACTGTACATAAAGTAGCGTAAACTAGCTAACTGTACATAAAGTAGCGTAAACTAGCTAACTGTATATAAAGTAGTGTAAACTAGCTAACTGTATATAAAGTAGCGTAAACTAGCTAACTGTACATAAAGTAGCGTAAACTAGCTAACTGTATATAAAGTAGCGTAAACTAGCTAACTGTATATAAAGTAGCGTAAACTAGCTAACTGTATATAAAGTAGCGTAAACTAGCTAACTGTATATAAAGTACTGTAAACTAGCTAACTGTATATAAAGTAGCGTAAACTAGCTAACTGTATATAAAGTAGTATAAACTAGCTAACTGTATATAAAGTAGCATAAACTAGCTAACTGTATATAAAGTAGTATAAACTAGCTAACTGTATATAAAGTAGCATAAACTAGCTAACTGTATATAAAGTAGCATAAACTAGCTAACTGTATATAAAGTAGTATAAACTAGCTAACTGTATATAAAGTAGCGTAAACTAGCTAACTGTATATAAAGTAGTAAACTAGCTAACTGTATATAAAGTAGAGTAAACTAGCTAACTGTATATAAAGTAGTATAAACTAGCTAACCGTATATAAAGTAGTGTAAACTAGCTAACTGTATATAAAGTAGTATAAACTAGCTAACTGTATATAAAGTAGTATAAACTAGCTAACTGTATATAAAGTAGTGTAAACTATCTAACTGTATATAAAGTAGTATAAACTAGCTAACTGTATATAAAGTAGTATTAACTAGCTAACTGTATATAAAGTAGTATAAACTAGCTAACTGTATATAAAGTAGTATAAACTAGCTAATTGTATATAAAGTAGTATTAACTAGCTAACTGTATATAAAGTAGTGTAAACTAGCTAACTGTATATAAAGCAGTGTAAACTAGCTAACTGTATATAAAGTAGTATAAACTAGCTAACTGTATATAAAGTAAACTAGCTAACTGTACATAAAGTAGCGTAAACTAGCTAACTGTACATAAAGTAGCGTAAACTAGCTAACTGTATATAAAGTAGTGTAAACTAGCTAACTGTATATAAAGTAGCGTAAACTAGCTAACTGTACATAAAGTAGCGTAAACTAGCTAACTGTATATAAAGTAGCGTAAACTAGCTAACTGTATATAAAGTAGCGTAAACTAGCTAACTGTATATAAAGTAGCGTAAACTAGCTAACTGTATATAAAGTACTGTAAACTAGCTAACTGTATATAAAGTAGCGTAAACTAGCTAACTGTATATAAAGTAGTATAAACTAGCTAACTGTATATAAAGTAGCATAAACTAGCTAACTGTATATAAAGTAGTATAAACTAGCTAACTGTATATAAAGTAGCATAAACTAGCTAACTGTATATAAAGTAGCATAAACTAGCTAACTGTATATAAAGTAGTATAAACTAGCTAACTGTATATAAAGTAGCGTAAACTAGCTAACTGTATATAAAGTAGTAAACTAGCTAACTGTATATAAAGTAGAGTAAACTAGCTAACTGTATATAAAGTAGTGTAAACTAGCTAACTGTATATAAAGTAGTATAAACTAGCTAACTGTATATAAAGTAGTATAAACTAGCTAACTGTATATAAAGTAGTATAAACTAGCTAACTGTATATAAAGTAGTAATCAGTCAGAGGGAATATTTTATGTTTAATGCTTAAAGTAGATTTTGCTGATACTTCTGAACTTTTACTTTATTGGGATTTTAAATGCAGGACTTTTAAATAAATGCAAAGACTCTGTGTCAGTGCCAAGACTTTACAGTGGTACAAAACACTCAATCTTGGACTGAGCAGGCAAAACAACAACTGGCTGAGCTGAGCTAAACAGATTGCAGAACAGATCAGAGCGAACTGAATCGGAGCGCTGGGAGTTTATTGGCTGGGTTTGTTAGACACTGAGAGCAGAGCATGGCTAATAAACATGATGCAAGGCAGGTGTGGAGGGAAAAATCAGGAGTGCAGGAACACAGAAGGGGAAACTGAAAACCAAAACCCAGAAAACACAATACTCTTAAAATCAACCCAGCGTTCATTAAACCATCCAAGATAACACATAAATATTAACTAAAGCATACAACACTAATATTGCAAGGCAGTCCTTCAAACCAACAACTCAACCAAATGAACAAAAGGAAACCAATAAAGAGAATAAAAAGACAAGCATAAGTCAATGACACGGAGCTCAAGCACAACGGTTCAATAAAATAAACCCACTTACAATCACAGACCACAGTGGACTGTTAGTGTGTACAGTCTGAATTACTGACAGTCCTGTGAAAGATCAATAGGTTTGAAAAGCACTGGATTGACTGTTTTATGGGTAACAGGCTCATTGATATTCACCAGACAAGCTCAGAGCAGGCCGACTCCATTATATTGTGTGTGTGTGTGTGTGTGTGTGTGTGTGTGTGTGTCTGTGTGTGTGTGTTTTCTTCATTTCCCAGCAGTGAATAAGCAGACCTGCAGATAGTTTTCAGTCCGGCTGTGAAACTGTCAGCTACGTTTTAGCCAATTCTTTACAAATGGGTGAAAACAACATACATCAACAGTTTTTCTTGCTTCTATGAAAACAGTACAGATTTGAAGGATAGGTATTTATCCAAATTAAAATGAATAAAACCTTAAAAACAAAGAGTAAAGTCAGCATCGTGCTCCAAAGCGTGACAGTTTGCAGTGAGATTTATGAGACTATTTTTCTGTCCATTGAAGCGAGTTGTTGACAGAAGTGAAGTTTTCTTGTCTGATTGCAGTTAATCAGTGAAATGAAATCTGCCTCAGAGCTCAGACTGCAGAGCTGGCAGGAGGAGAAACTGCAGAGCTCACAGGTCATTTCTGATTTGATGAGGGTGACAGAAACATCTTGGCATTGCCATCTTGAATCATTCCTACTCTCCAGATTTGGTTTGGCTCTTTTTATGCCCTTTTCCTTGTAAGTCATTCAGGATGTTCTTCTCCCCTCTTTTTGAATTCATCTTTAAAGTCTGTGTAAAGTAAGAATAAATATGTGTTCTGAGTTTGACATACCACAGAAAAGTGTGTTGTTAACCACCCTGCCAAATTTGAATGATTAAAAAAAAATCGCCAAATATATGAAATTAGGCTTCAAAGAAAAAAAATCAGCCTCTTTCTCTGCTCCCAAACACTGTGGGTGTGGCTGCCGAGTCCGCTGAAACCCCGCCCCCTACCAAGTGTCACCTGTCAATCAAAGTCACCACCTCTACCAGAAACATGGACGCTAGGTCTGAGAGCTTTCTGCTGCGGCTGCTAGCTCGGTGGCTAGCTCGGCGGCTAACTCGGCTGCTAGCTAAGCGGCTAGCTCAGTAGCTAACTCGGCTGCTAGCCCGGCGGCTAACTCTGCGGCTAACTCAGCTAACTGGCTAACTGTAGACTGTAGTAGTAGTAGTGTGTGCTGAATGTATTTATACCTCTACAGCAGCAGGGGCGGGTTTATGCTAATCACTAAATCCTGAACACAGAAATCTTGAAACACAGTTTGTGAAGCCTAGCTCCACAATTCAAATCTAAATGGTTGAAATGCTTTTTACACCTTTTTTAGAAATACATTTATGACCTATTTAATGTGTTTAGAAGAAAATGTCTGAATTCACTTTACATGGCCTTTAACTTTCCTCTCCAGCTTTCACCTTCTTCGACCCCAATGACCCGGCCTGTTTGGAGATCCTCATGGATCCTCGGACCACCATCCCCGAGCTGTTCGCCATCGTGCGTCAGTGGGTTCCTCAAGTGCAGCACAAGATCGACGTCATCGGCAACGAGGTGAGAAAACACATCGACATCTCGCCTCTCACAGAATCACAGAGTCACAGAGTAGAGAGACACACTATTCTTATCAGGATGTTGTGAAAGTTGGAATGAATTCATTAGTTAAATGAGAGAATATTAATAGTTTGAATAATTTATCATCCATCTGCACTGCATTCATAATTAATAAATAAGTGCGGAAAACACAATCCACTTTCCTCTCTTTGAGCAATTACTGTATGCATTTAAAAGTAGACGTGAAACTAGTCCTATCAAGTGATATCTGACACATTTACAGTCTTTCTAGCATCAGATTCCCTCTTATTGTTTCCTGTTGAGCTGTGGTGGAAGTATAGGAACAAAAAGGCAGAAAATAGAAGTAAACTATCCATCAAAAGATCATAGAAGAACAAGAAAAGCTTCAAACTGAACCTTTTAGACAAGAAAAAGGACTAAAAACTATTAATTCATCTGTAAAATGTTGCTTATTAATGTTCTGTTGATGGAAAAACCAATGATAAAACATTTAATCTGTATGTGTTTGTATCTTTATATAAAGTCATTTAAAGTAGATGATCAGCTTCTATTGAGCTTCATCAGTGTGAGTTAGTCCTATCAAGTGATATCTGACACATTTACAGTCTTTTTAGCTTCAGATTCCCTCTTAGTGTTTCCTGTTGAGCTGTGGTGGAAGTATAGTAACAAAAAGACTTTGCTACTAAAAACACTGTAACGTTGAAACATAGAAGACGGATATTTGACTCATTTGGACAAAACTGAAGCTTCATATTAAACTTTTAAATACTTTAACCCTCCTGTTGTCCTCGAGTCAAGGAAGGGAGGGAGGAGGAAGGAAGGAAAGGAGGAAGAAAGAAGGAAAGGAGGAAGGAAAGAAAGCTGGAAGGAAGGAAGGAAGGAAGGAAGGAAGGAAGGAAGGAAGGAAGGAAGGATGAATGGATGGATGGATGGATGGATGGATGGAAGGGAGGAAGAAGGAAGGGAGGGTGGAAGGGAGGAAGAAGGAAGGGAGGGTGGAAGGAAGGAAGGACGGAAGGAAGGAAAGGAGAAAATTAAAGAGGGAAGGAAAGGAGGAATGAAGGAGGGAAAGGAGGAAGAAAGAAGGATAGGAGGAAGGAAAGAAAGCTGGAAGGAAGGACAGAAGGATGGATGGATGGAAGGGAGGAAGATGGAAGGGAAAAAGAAGGAAGGGAGAAAGAGGGAAGGAAAGGAGGAATGAAGGAGGGAAAGGAGGAAGGAAAGGAAGGAAGGACAGAGGAAAGAAGGAAGGAAGGTAGCAGGGAGGAATGAAGGAGGGAAGGGAGGAAGGAAAGAAGGAAAGAAAAAACAGTCAAAACAGACAGGATCAATTTGACCCGGGAGGACGACACAAAGGTTAATTTAGTCCTCCATCACTTCCATTGTAAATATATTAGGAAGGAATCTTCTAATGATCAGTATGAACAGGAGGAATCATTACAGCAAGATAAATCAGGAAGGAAGGAAGGAAGGAAGGAAGGAAGGAAGGAAGGAAGGAAGGAAGGAAGGAAGGAATCATTACAACCTGACTGCTGCTTTAAGACCTGAAACAGTGCAACACTGAACCAGCTGAGTTAAACTGCACGTCTGCTTGAATCAGGACTCGATTGTCACGACTGTCACATTGACCCAGATTCAACCCTATGGACACACACACACACACACACACACACACACACACACACACACACACACACACACACACACACACACACACACACACACACACACACACACACACACACACACACACACACACAAGGAGATAATGAACAATGAAACCCCACTGTGTGCAGCGTGGAGCTCGTATCGGAGCTTTACAGCAGGGGTGTCAAACATGCGGCCCGTGGGCCAGAACCAGCGCGCCGAGGGGTCCAATCCGGCCCACTTTCCTTCCTGTCTTCTTTTCCTTCCTCACTTTCTTACTTTCCATCTCTCTTTCCTGTCGTCTTTTCCTTTCTTTGGTTCATCTGTCCTTCCTTCCTTCTTGTCTTATTTTCCTTTCTTCCTTCCATTTCCCTGTCGTTCCTTCCTTCCATCTTTCTTTGCTTCCTTCTTTCCTGTCTTCCATCTGTCCTTCCTCCCTGTCTTCCATCTGTCCTTCCTCCCTTTCTACCTTCCTCCCTCCCTGTCTTCCATCTGTCCTTCCTCCCTTTCTACCTTCCTTCCTCCCTCCCTTTCTTCCATCTGTCCTTCCTCCCTTTCTACCTTCCTTCCTCCCTCCCTTTCTTCCATCTGTCCTTCCTCTCTTTCTACCTTCCTTCCTCCCTCCCTTTCTTCCATCTGTCCTTCCTCCCTTTCTACCTTCCTTCCTCCTTCACTTTCTTCCTGTCTTCTTTTCCTTTCTTTGGTTCATCTGTCCTTCCTTCCTTCCATCTTTCTTTCCTTCCTTCCTCCCTTTCTTCCTTTTGTCCTTCTTCCCTTTCTACCTTCCTTCCTCCCTCCCTTTCTTCCATCTGTCCTTCCAGTCTTCTTTTCCTTTGTTCATTTCTTCTTTCCTTTCTTCGCTCTTTCCTTCCGTCCCTCCTTCCTTCCTTCCTTCCTTCCTTCCTTCCTTCCTCCCTTCCTTCCTTCCTGCCTTCTTTCCTTCCCTCCATCTTTTTAATGATCCGGCCCACATGAGATCACATTGGGCTGTATGTGACCCTTGAATGAAAATGAGTTTGACTCCCCTGCTTTACAGCATCCACTCATAATTAGTCTCTATTACAAAAACTTCTCAATCTATTTTCCATTATTTAATACTTCATCACTCATTTATAAGAAGGTAATTAATCTTTAACGAAGGTTTTAGAGCACAAACATTCATCATCACACTTTAGTTTGGTTCAGTAGTTACATAAAACAGCCAGAATGCAAAGAATGCTGCAACATTTACGATTGGTGAGGTTTCAATAAATAGAAGTCAAATTTCAGACATTGCATCGGCTCTATACTTCCCTGCAGACACACACACACACACACACACACACACACACACACACACACACACACACACACACACACACACACACACATCGTGATAATGACCCAGATAAAATGGCTGCATGGACTAGAAAAGAGACAGAGCAGAGCAGAGAAAGAGAGAGAGATAGTGGTGCAGAGGGAGAGAGAGAGAGAGAGAGAGAGAGAGAGAGAGAGAGAGAGAGAGAGAAATGGAAAGTCAGTGAGACTCTATCATGACTCAGCAGGAGGCTGACTCAGCCTGGAGGAATATAAAACAAGGAGCGGACAGTGACATGACTCAGAAACGAGGAATCGAAACAACTAAGTCTGAGCAGGAGAAACGCTGACATCTCACTTTGTTCTGTCGTGTTTTCATCATCATTATTTTATCCTGCTGTAGAATATAAAACTGAAGAGACACTAGCACGCCTATTCCAGTATATCTAACATTGTTGTTTAGTCAATATTTCAGTTTTTAGCTGCTTAATTAAGGTTTTCAGAGAGAGGGGGGAAACATTACTGTGTCAGAGATATCTGTATTGTCTGACAGCTGTGATACCTCCCACTACTGAAGATCAACGGCAGTATCAAAATGTGTGAAAAAACACTTAATTTGAATGTCACCTTTCATAACAGGGTAATATAATTCAAAGTGCCTCACAGGGGACTGACAAGGTGAGACGGTAAAACTATTTTAGAATAATGCACACAACATTATAACATAACATTAAGTATGAAAATGTAGTAATACTGGGAATAAAGTAGATGCTGGTATAAGTTAATTTAGAGACTAAATGTTCAAATGAAGGTTGTTTCCTGTTTAAATGAAAGATAACACAAAGTAAAACCTGCTGATAACAGAAAATACAATGAATAAGACAGAGCTGATGATGAGCTGATGATGAGCTGATGATGTTCACGATGAACAAACAATGACTTCTTCCACACACATTTTTAGAAGGGAGCCTGTGTTTAATTAACCCTCCTGTTGTCCTTGAGTCAAGGAAGGAAGGAAGACAGGAAGGAAGGAAGGATGGAAGGGAGGAATAAAGAAGGAAAGGAGGAGTCAAGGAGGGAAGGAAAGATGGTAGGATGGAAGGAAAGAAGGAAGGAAGGAAGGAAAGAAGAAAGGAGGAAAGGAGGAATGAAGGAGGGAAGGAAAGATGGTAGGAAGGAAGGATGGCTGGATGGAAGGGAGGAAGAAGGAAGGAAATAATGAAGGAAGGGTGTAAGGGAGGAAGAAAGAGGGGAAGGAAGGAAAGGAGGGAGGAAGAAAGGAAGGAAGGATGGAAGGATGAAAGGAAGGAAACAAGGAAAGCTGGAAAGATGGAAGGAAGGAAGAAAGGGGGGGGGGACAGAGGAAAGAAGGAAGGAAGGAAGAAGGAAGGAAGTATGGAAGGAAGGAGGAAAGAAGGGAGGAAAGAAGGAACAGTCAAAACAGACGAGGGGTCAATTTGACCTGAGAGGACGACATGACTGCTGCTACAATGAGTCGGCTGTTTTCTTGATTCACTAGTATTATATAGTACTGCTCATCAAAGGAAAATACTTTACTGATTCATCCGGATGAAGGGATGACAGGATGAAGGGATGAAGGGATAACAGGATGAAGGGATGAGCATCAGCAGGCAGGTTGGGACTAAACCACAAACACTAACAATAACTCTCTCTGTCTCAGATCCTGAAGCGAGGTTGCCATGTCAACGACCGTGACGGCTTGACCGACATGACGCTGCTTCACTACAGCTGCAAGGCCGGAGCGCACGGAGTCGGTGAGACACTTCCTGTAATACCACTCAGTACCACTACCAGTACCACTACCAGTACCAGTACCACTACCAGTACCACTACCAGTACCACTACCAGTACCAGTCCGTCTGACAGGAACAAGCTCGCAGAGTTTAAAAGGAGCTCATCAGTTAAATGATTCTGAAGCTTTTGGGTTATTTGGTGTTTTACTTCCTGTCAGCACAACCAATGATTGAGCTTGCTTCCTTCCTTCCCTCCTTCCTTTCCTCCCTTTCTTCCTTCCTCCCTCCTTTTCTTCCTCCTTCCTCCCTTTCAAACTTCCATCTTCCTCCCTTCCATCATTCATTCCTCTTCCTTCCTTCCTTCTTTCCTTTCCTTCCTTCCTTCCTTCCCTCCTGTCCTCCCTTCCTTCTTCCTTCCTTCCATCCTTCCCTCTTCCTTGATTCCTTCCTTCTTTCCTTTCCTCCCTTCTTTCCTTTCCTCTCTTCCTTCCTCCCTCCTTTTCTTCCTTCTTCCTTCCTTCCTTCCTTCATTCCCTCTTCCTCCCTTCCTTTCTTTCCTCTGTCCTTCTTTCTTCCCTTCCTCCCTTCCTCTTTTCCTTTCTTCCTCCCTTCCTTCCTCCCTTCCATCCTCCCTTCTGTCCTTCCCTCTTCCTTGCTTCCTTCCTTCCTTCCTCCCTCCTCCTTCCATCCTTCCTTCTTCCTCTCTTCCATCCTAACTCTTCCTTTCTTCCTTCCTGCCTTCCTTCCTCCCTCCTTTTCTTCCTTCTTCCTTCCTTTCCTTCCTTCCTTCCTTGACTTGAGGACAACAGGAGAGTTAAGGCTTTCCTGCTGCTGTAAAGTGTTTCATAGTTTAAACTGTGTGTGTGTGTGTGTGTGTGTGTGTGTGTGTGTGTGTGTGTGCAGGTGACCCAGCGGCGGCGTTGCGTCTCAGCAGTCAGCTGATCTGTCTGGGAGCCGACGTGAGTCTGAGGAGCCGCTGGACCAACATGAACGCTCTGCACTACGCTGCTTACTTCGACGTCCCAGAACTGATCCGAGTCCTGCTTAAAGCCAGTAAACCCAGAGGTACACACACACACACACACACACACACACACACACACACACACACACACACACACACACACACACACACACACACACACACACACACACACACACATATATATACACACACTCTTGTTGGCTTTTGTGGGCATGTAAAAGGAAAGAAAGCAAATCATAAACTACTTCTTCTTCTTCTACCTCTTCTTCCTTCTCCTCCTCCTCCTCCTCTTCTTCCTCCTCCTCTTTCGTCTCCTTCTTCTCCTTCTCCTTCTCCTTCTTCTCCTTCTTCTTCTTCTTCTTCTCCTCTTTCTTCTTCTCCTTCTCCTTCTTCTTCTTCTCCTTCTCCTTCTTCTTCTTCTCCTTCTTCTTCTTCTCCTTCTTCTTCTTCTTCTTCTTCTTCTTCTTCTTCTTCTTCTTCTTCTTCTTCTTCTTCTTCTTCTTCTTCTTCTTCATCTTCTTCTTCTTCTCCTCCTCCTCCTCCTCCTCCTCCTCCTCCTCCTCAGTGTTGAACTCCACATGCAGTGATTTCCACTATGGTACAGCTCTCCACATCGCTGCCTCCAACCTTTGTCTGGGTGCAGTTAAATGTCTGCTGGAGCACGGAGCCAACCCAACTGTCCGGGTAACGACTTTTCTTCTTCTCTTAACTTTCTTTTTCATTTTCATTTTGAGACAGCAAAATAAATACTCAATAATTAATATGTCAAAAATAACAAAAACAAAGTACTATTCTGTGTCTTATGCATCATTTGTCGTCATATTTGCATCAACTTGACATCGGAATCGGACTGGGCGGACTCAAGTTTTTTTTAACAAGACTGGTCAAAACCACCGCTGATAGGCTTTTTGTCCATGCCTTCCCTCCTTTCCTTCCTTCTTCCTTCCCTCCTTCTTTCCTTCCTCCCTCCCTCCCTCCCTCCCTCTCTTCCTTTCTTGCCTTCCCTCCTTCCTTCCTTCCTCCCTCCTTTCCTCCTTCCTTCCTTCCTTCCATCCTTCCCTCTTCCTCCCTTCCTTCCTTGACTTGACTTGCTGCTGTAAAGTGTTTCTTAATTACATTTTAACTGTGTGTGTACCTCCGAATGTCTTGGTCTCGGTTGGTTGTGGTCTTGACTACAACACTAGATTGATTACTTGACTTTACTAAAGAAAAGATGTCATTCTTCTTCTTCTTTCCCTCTTCCCTATTGTTCTCTCTCTCTCTCTCTCTCTCTCTCTCTCTCTCTCTCTCTCTCTCTCTCTCTCTCTCTCTCTCTCTCTCTCTCTCCTCTCTCTCTCTCTCCGTCTCTCCTCTCTCTCTCTCCTCATCTCTCTCTCTCTCTGCAGAACGATAAGGGCCAGGTTCCAGGGGAGGTAGTTCCCGACCCGATGGACATGAGCCTGGACAAAGCCGAAGCCGCCATGGTGGCTAAAGAGCTGAAGAAGCTGCTGCTGGACGCCGTTCCTCTGAGCTGTAACCTTCCCAGAGCCACGCTGCCAAACTACGACAACATCCCCGGAAACCTGATGCTGTCCTCGCTGGGGCTGAAGCTGGGAGAGCGAGTGATGCTGGACGACATGAAGGTCAGAATCATCCGTTCAGTCCATAATGTCTCATACAGACTGTAAAAGAAAGGTCTTAACCCTCCTGTTGTCCTCGTGTCAAGGGAAGAAGGGAGGGAGGGAGGGAGGGAGGAAGGAAGGAAGGGAGGAAGAAGGAAGGAAGGAAGGGACAAGGGAGGGAGGGAGGGAGGAAGGAAAGGAAAGGAAAGGAAAGGAAAGAAAAGAAAAGAAAAGAAGGAAGCGAGGTAGGAGAGTAAGGACAGAGGAAAGAAGGAAGTAAGGTAGGGGGCAGGAAAAAGAAGGAGGAAGGAAGGAAGGAAGGAAAGAAAGAAAGAGAGAAGGAAGGAGGGAGGGAGGGAGGAAGGACAGACGTAAGGAAGGAAGGAAGGAAGGCAGGAAGGGACATCAGGCTTCGGTTACACGCAGAATACTTAGTTAGTAAATCAGTTCATTGTCATTTGTCTTCTTCTGCTGGTTTGATTTATTGAACATCACTAGACTTACACTTTACTTTCAAAGCTTATCATACTTGAAACAAACTATTTTTTATTGTATCCGAAGTCAAAGTGTTAACAGCCCTGATCTCTCTCCAACAAACTGTGTCTTTGTAGTCTTAACACTGTGATTGATAGATAGATAGATAGATAATCATATATTTGATTAACAAAGTGCTTTTCAAGTTACAGTCTCTGCTCAAAGATTTTTACTGTGTTGTAATTGATTGTTTGAAAGTGACAGAAGTAGATGTTTGGGAGTGGGCTTGAGAGAAAAGTTCAAACCCCTATCTTTACCCCGTTCTTGTGCACAACTGGACAATCTCTGAATAAAATGAGTGTGATTGTCAGGAAAGTTCATGGTGAAGGGGGGGATTCAGATGCTCGATATTTGATGGTCCGATGAGCATTTGACGCTACTCTTCGATTAAACATCAACCTGAATCATGCAAATGCAAAAACACAAAACTGTCAGATGTTCTTCTGTCAAAGGAAACCATTAAAGGAAGCAGCTAAATCCATTTTCACATTAATCATGAATGCTAGTGGCTTCAGTCTTTGTTCTGTTTTCACATCAAACCACCTCGAAGTATAAACTGAGACTTACTGTGAAGGACATTTTAGACCCTGAGAAAACATCTACATTAAAAAACAGGAGCACTCTGGTTTCAGTTTGTTCCTGTGAAAATCTGTGTCACCATTAAAATGCCAAAAACAGGTAAATCTAAATCCTAATGGGCCATGTGCAGAGAACCAAGGAGCAAGTCAGCCACAGAAAACCAGCGAAGAAGTAGAGTCTACTTTTCTGATATGGCAGCATTTTCTAGAAAGCTCTCGAGGCCGTTTTGGAAAAGCTCCATATTTGAGGCCATTTTATTCTAGATGGAGGACCAAAATGGCTGCGAGTCCTTTCCACTTCCAGGTTTGATGATAAACCAACACATTCTGCTTCCAACACAACTAAAAAGCTGTTGAAGTGTCACTATCAGCATGACTTCCCACTAAAGTTAAAAGTAAAACCATTGTGAGCTTTTACATGTATTTGCTGTATAAGCTCTGAATAGAGTGTTTTTCCCGCCGTGTAGCTCCAGAGAGGCGGGAGCAGAGACGACAGCCCGCCTGCAAACCTCAGACAGGTTGGTGGGAAGCGGCCGTCTCCAGGAACGTAGATTAACTGAACTGACTCACCAACACTGACAACATGTTGTTACTTCCTGTCAAATGGCAAATTAAAGTCTGTTCCCTCTCACTCCATCTGTAGCGTTGATGTACTGTTTGTTACATTTCCTCCTTTCCTTTCCCTTCCCGACACTCAGACTATCTGTCTCCATGCAACCTAACCAGCTAATGGAGCTCTAAAGGCATGTTTTAAGGGTGGGAGACTTTGCACCTGTAACTTGAGATACATCTCTCTCTCTCTCTCCGTCTCTTCTTCAGAGCGGCACTCTGAGGTTCTGCGGTACGACGGAGTTCGCCAGCGGTCAGTGGGTCGGTGTTGAGCTCGACGAGCCGGAGGGGAAGAACGATGGAAGTGTGGGAGGCGTCCGCTACTTCATCTGCCCTCCGAAACTAGGTAACAGCAGCTGCCATGGTGCCTTTGAGCAAGTCAATGAGCACCTGCGTAGGCAAAGCTGGAGAGAGCAAAGTGGTGGCTTCATTACTTGTTTTGTTTACTTTAAGTCTCCCTTCTTTACATTTATAAGCATATATGAACAGTTAAATTCGCCAGCAATATGTCGCCAACAACAAACACCAATGTCCTCATAAGTTGGTGAAGACCAAACCAGAGCTAAAAGGAGACTGAATATCGGAGCTTGTTCTGGAATCATTCAGTCTTTGAGGTTTCAGTGTTTTTGTTTCTGTGTGTTTTCAGGGATTTTCGCTCCAGTGTCAAAGATTTCCAAGGCCGTGGATCAGGCGCTCTCATCTGTCACCTCCACCCCCCGAACGCCTCGCATGGACCTCGCCTCCCGCCTCGCTGGAAAGACCAAGAAGGAGAAAGAGAAGAAGGAGAAGGAGAAAGAGAAAGGTAAGGTGGCTCTGATATTCAGGAGGAACATAAGGAAGGAAGACATGAGAGTAAACCTGGTTGTGAGTGTGTTTGCTGTGTGTTCTCAGCTCAGAGGAAGAAGTCGTCAGTCGCCAGTCTGGATCCGGAGGGACTGAACGTGGAAGTCGGTGATCAGGTTCTGGTGGCCGGACAGAAACACGGCATCGTCCGCTTCTACGGCAAGACCGACTTTGCTCCAGGTCTGTCTGCCGGTCCTCAGTGGACTCTTTACATTATATACACAAATGTTAAATATTAAATAATGAAGAAAAAACCCTCCTGAACAAAATCTTAAAGGTCTGACTTCAGATGTAACCTCCTTTTCTAATCATCAACATCTTGAAATAATAAAAGTCTGACCTGCTTGTGTCCCTTCAGGTTACTGGTTTGGTATCGAGTTGGATCAGCCGACAGGGAAACATGACGGTTCAGTGTTTGGAGTCCGCTACTTCAGCTGCCTCCCAAAATATGGAGTGTTTGCTCCTCCTTCACGCGTCCAGAGGTGAGGATGGATTTTTATTCACAGCTGATTGTTATTTTAGTTTAGTAATAAAGATTTTTGATGCATGAAAGGCATGAAAGTCATAGTTTGAGGATGTTTTAAATGCTTGACGACTATAATTAAAGCATGTGTTTTATATTACAATAAACCAGGATAACTTCTGTCTTTTATATTCACTCTTCTCTTTTTTTTTGTACCAGAATCGGAGGTCCTAAAGAAGGCTCACAGAATGACAACTCCATGGTGAAGAAAGTGCATCAGGTCACCAGTAAGTGTCATCGTAGCACTCTTGCAGCAATTCAGTTCATTTCTTGATCAACTAGTTTAATTCTGCAATGGACAATTATACTACAGTGGTGATAATACACATAAATGTATATAGATCTAGAGCGTACTCACCTTTTATATTCACTCTAAATCAGTAGCAATGCCTTTCCTTTATTAATATCACTAACATATTGTGTTTGTTTGCTTCCTGCAGTGTCACAGCCCAAGCGTAACTTCAACACAATGCGTTCTCCTAAAGACCTGACCTCCGAGAGCTCCATATCCAGGTGAGAACATTAAGCTCCAAACTTCTGTCTTTAAAATATCTGAAACTATTAAATTAAATTAGTTTGAGTTTATGCTGCATTTACATCATGTGGGATTGATGGTTTTATGACAGCAGAGTTGTTGAGGATTAAAAAAAGGCCCATTTATGCTCAACGTTAAATACGGACGGCCCCTTCTGTAGGATACGGACCAAACGGAGCAGTACCACCAGAAACCATGGGGGGGCAGTGTTGCTGTCACTACTCGACCCCACTTTCCTTCCTTTTTTTCATTCCTCCCTTGCTTCCATCTGTCATTCCTTTCTTCCTTCTGTCCTTCTTCCCTTCCTCTCTTCTTTTCCTTCCTTCCTTCCTTCCTTCCTTCCTTCCTTCCTTCCTTCCTTCCTTCTGTCCTCCCTTCATTTCTTCCTTCCATTCTTCCTTCCGTCAGGTGTTCTCTTCCTTTCTCCCTTCATTCCTTCTGTCCTTGCTCCCTTCCTTCCATCTGTCCTCCCTTTCTTCCTTCTGTCCTTCATCCCTTCCTCTCTTCTTTTCCTTCCTACTTTCCTTTCTTCCTTCTGTCCTCCCTTCATTTCTTCCTTCCTTCCATCCTTCCTTCCTTCAGGTCTTTTGTCCTTGCTCCCTTTCTTTCTTTCTTTCTTCCATCTTTCCTTCCTCCCTTTCATCCGTCCCTCCTTCCTTCTGTCCTTCTTCCCTTCCTCTCTTCTTTTCCTTCCTTCCGTCCTTCCTTTCATCATGTTAATGAGTTTGACTCCTCTGTATTATCAATATCTCCTCCACAGTCGCCATGTTTGTTTTTGAGTTTGTTGTTGTCATGAACTTTTGACTCTGTGCTGCCCCCTGGTGGATGTATTGACTCAGTGCTGCCCCCTGGTGGATGTATTGACTCTGCGCTGCCCCCTGGTGGATATATTGGTTAACATCCATGCCAACGTAAAGGACGCATGGAAGTGTGTGAATAGTGACGGTGACATCATTTGAAAGGGACGGATACATTTCCGTACGTACTTTGAGCATAAATGGGCCTTTACTCAAACCTTATATAAAGGCAAAATTCCCCTTTATTTCACAAATATAACATCTTATAAGTTTCTAATGTGTCAAATGAGAGCAAAATTAATTTACCAGGCAGTGTCTTAAACTTCTGTACCTTCTCCTCTCGCTCTTCCTTCCTTTTCCCTTTCCACACTTCCTCCTCATCTTCACCTGTATCCTTCCTCTTCCTCTTCCTCTTCCTCTCCTCCAGGTTGCTGTTCTGCTGTTGGTTTCCGTGGATGCTGCGTGCTGAGATGCAGTCTTAACCTTCCTCTTCCTACTCTACTCTTCTCCCCCCCCAAACCGCAGCCGCTCTTCTTTCTCGCCATCTTTTATTTCTGCTCAACTCATCCTCTGAATCTCCTCAGATTATCGCTGTTGTCGGTCAAACTTCTGGTAGTTAAAAATCCTCCGCCCCTCTTCTCTCTCGTACGCTCAGCCCAAATCCTTGTAATTTAGCCGTTCTATAGCAACATCTATAGTGCCTTGTATCTGATCAAAATGTCCTTCATTCCTTTAATGAACCTGAGAATCCAGCTCTGCTAAAGCAATTCCCCCAAAAATCTCCTCTTTACCCTTTTACATGTCTCATCATTTCGTCCCAGCTTGGTATTTGTCCATGTTAGGGTTAGAAAAAAACTGCTGTTTATTCACTCTGAGGATAACAAACACCACATAGCATTAGCTTGTGCTGCTACATCTTTTGTTTTTTGCTGCTACTAGATTTGGGTCTCACCAAATTCTGAAATTAGTGCCAGACAGATTTGCCATAAAACCTCCGCATCAGTCAAGTTTGGCAAAGTCGGCTGATTAATGTGTAAATAACGTTGATGGTTTTTAGTTACTGGTCTTTCAGATTTGTTTAAATTCGGATACATACTCTGTGTAAGTACCTCAACACACAAACACACACACACACACACACAATGGCACAATTGTAAGCTCTTCTGAGTCCTGCAGGGGCGATGATGTCGTCTGCTTGCCATGACAGTTAGGCTGCGTTCACACTGCAAGCCAAAATCAGATTTTCAGCCCATCCAGATTGGAACCAGATGGCTCTGTCTGAACAGTCATAAATCACATGAGATCCGATTTTTGCACACCAGATGTAAACCATCTTTGGAAGGAAGTTTCAGATCTCATTTGGACAGATATGTCTGAGTCTGAACAGCTTCAAACACTCATATCTGATTTGACTGTCCGTGACGTCTCTCTACATCTCTACGCTACGTCACTCAATGTGACACCAGACCCGCTTATTCCAGTTGTTGTTGCTAGGTGATATCACTGGAGGATGTAAACCTCAGTCCATGGACAGAGGACCAAACCAAACTCTTAATCTTTGGGGAGATGGCTCCGTTCAAGTGAAGCTCGATGGTTTGTTGTTGCTGTCGCTGTCACAATTATATGACATCACAAAATACACGCTAGATGACACCTCTGCTCTGACAAAGTTGCCACAGCAACCTGTCAGATTGGTCATTAATGTGGCCCAGTCTGAACAGAGCCAAATCCCATTTGGACACTTGCTAAAAACAGTGTGGACAGTCAGGCCTAAACATCGGATTAGAATCAGATTTGCCTGCAGTCTGAACGCAGCCTTACAGCTATTTCAGATTTTTCTTGTTGCCTTGTTGAATCTGCATCTCTTGCTCTCGTAACATAATTCAGCGTCGCCTCAACGTGTTCATGTACTTACACAGAATGATGTATGTATGATTGACTTGAATCACACTGTAGAGTCGGACCCAGATTTGGCTGCTGCTGCCTCATTGATCAACTGAGACCAAGAACTTCATTTAACTTGAGCTGTTGTGTTGTGTTGTTTTTTTTTTTACATTTTTCTCTTGTGTCGAGACTTTCTCTCCATCGTGCGTATGCCACATGCACAGGTGGTGAAACTCTTTATTACGACCACACACACACACACACATGCATATGGCCTTTCTGACTAACTGGAGGGATAGTCTACACAAGTAACCAAGTCAGTGCTACAGATCTACTTTCAACCCTAAAATACTTCTTTTAACTGTGCGTGAAGAACATTATCACCTGCATGCTTTTAATCTCAGATGTCAAACTGAAAACAGGGTTACTCATTTAGTATCTACTGACTTTGTTGTTGTATTTTATCATGCTGTTACAGTCAATTATATTTTTTTATCTTACCGATGTGTAATATCACTGGGGTCGGGGTGTAACATGACAAAATGGTTCTTGGTCTCTACGAAATATATATATTAGACAAATGTAAGAAATGTTGCTCTGTAGTTAATACGGACGCTAACATTTTATTTAGTCAAATTTGAAGACTTAAAGTTGCATTACGTCCTTTCACGACAAATGTGAACACATAGTAAACAGCTGTATTTGTCTTTTTCCTCAAACATCAAAAAAAGAGAAAAAGATTTAATTTAGTCGTAAATAGAAGAGCTAGTTAGATCTCATCTCAGCTTGGAATAAATAAAATGTCATTATTAATCAGTGTATTGCCAAATACAAACATTATTCCATGTAGTTAGAGTTAAAACACAGTATGTTATAGAAATCTTATTAAGAGCTAAAATTGTAATCAATCAACCAAAATTGCTAACAGACCCAAAATGATGACTTCCTTTGATATGTTTTTAAAATCAAAAAAATGTTCAAATGAAAGTGTTTTCAGCCCCAAAACATGTGATATTAATGTTTTTTGTTGCTTCTGTCACACTTATGCCTGAATATAAGCTTCATTTAAACTTAATGTCAGCAATGAATCAGTTTAGAGTTGAATATTATCCAGCTCTGTGTCCCTTCATCCAACATTAGTCTCGTTTATCATAGACATTTAAACCCTGGAGAAGCTCAACATAGAGTCATATTTGTAAAAGTTTCCCTCCCTCTTTCTCCTCCCCTCTTCTCTTCTCTCGTCCCTCTTTCTCCATTTAAATAACTTTGGTACCTTTTGTGAATGTGAGCATCCGTGAAAAAGACAAAACACAAGTTATTCTAAACTTACGTGTGTGCTTTAATGTTAGAATCTCTCTCTCTCTATCTCTCTCGAGTATGTGCATAACTGAAAACAGCAATATGTTAACAGTGTACCGATCTCTGTGTGGAAATGGTTCCTGTGTTAATGTCTCTTTACACTCTGTAAGCACACAGAGAGATGAACACACTCACACTCTGATAGCCGAGGCTGCTGAAGACGAGACGCACGAAACTACCAACAAATGTTCAGACTGAGAAAAGAAATCAGTCTGGAGGTAAAAAGACTTCTAGATTAGACTTCCAGGATATGAAGTGACATTTTCCACGCATTAAAAAAAACAGTACATAAACTAGGGCTGGGCCGATATGCTTTTGTGCCGATTCGATTCTCTAATGATTTTTGGGTCCCGATTCGATTTAAATTGCGATTCTGATTAAACAAGTATTGAGATTTTATATTTCAATTATTGTGATTTTCTTTCCTTAAACAAGAACAGGTTGAACCAAATTTTTAAAACTGTGCACCTGCCCTCACAAAAAACATTCCCATCCGCCAACATCTGACAATAAACTAAACTGCTACATTTAGCTGGTCTTTAGAAAATTAAGAAAAAAAAAAAAATTTAATAAATCAATCAATCAATTAAAAAAAATGTAAAAATCGCCAGAAAAAAATCGCGATTAATATAAAAATTGATTTTGTGGCCCAGCCCTAACATAAACCTGATTATGAAAAAACCCAAAGTTTATCATCTATATCTTTAAATGATGTTGCATGTATCGCATGTTTTACAGACTGAATTTTCCATCCATAACCATAAACCATCGTTCACATTTGTTCAGATATATTATTATTATTATATATATTTGTGCTCCGAAAAGACTTCAGTGTACTTATGAATCATTTTTCTTGAGAGTTATTTATCACAAAGCACCTCATAAGTTTTCTTTTAGATAAACCATACACATCTAATTTTTCCAGAGTTGTAAAACCTTTAATTTAAAATCTAACAGACAATTGTACTTATATATATATATAATGGGTTATAATCATACATAATATTGGGTTTTATGATCATTGTACAACTATTCCACATATATCTGCATTTATAAAGAGTAATTTTGTTGTAAAAGTGTTGAAAACAAGAAAATGGCTCTTTGGTATCTTTGTAAAATCCTTAAAAATCGGTTCTTCAGTTTTGGAGTCCTCTCGCCTCTGAAGTCGGTCAGTTAGAAACTTTCTCCGAGTTCAGACTGAACCAGCAGCCTGAACATTTGTTGTTGGTTCGTTGAGTATTTTTTCTCAGTTGTTCTTTCCGTGCTGCAGCCTTCGACTAAAGGAAACACTTTGTGGTTGCTCCTGCACACTGCTGTCGATAACCGTTCTGTCCGTGCCTGTGGAGTCAGCTTCAATATTGCACTAATGATTAAACTACAGCGCTTAAAACACTCATCAAGTGCTCAAGTTTAGCTCTACAGAGTTCGGTCACCGTCAGGCCGTGATATGCGTATAAGCTTTACATTCAAAACTCTGCTCTGAGCGTCATTGCTGAATGTGAGATCGAGCGGACGAACGGCAAACGTCACCCAGCTCTCACGCTTCGTTATGAGTCGTAGGTTTGAGGTATGAGGTATGAGGAGTTCGGATCGGCTGACAAAGCACCGACCAGTTTAGCATTTTAGACACAAACTCCTGCCATATAAGCACTGGTTTGTTTTTGACCTGATAGTTCATCTGGTTTTAATCATTGCTGTTCTTTTTAAAACAATCATCTTGTGTGATCGCTGCTTGATGCTAACAGCGAGCCGAGGCATCGCGTATTTCTGGGAAAGACTGTAGTTGAAGATAACAGAAATGAGCAGAAAGTCCTGAAAACTACAAGCTGCCCTGGAAAAGTATGCAACAAATGGGTTTTTTATCAGGTTGTCAGGACTTTATAATAATACCCCCCCTCAAATCTATTTGTTTTATGATGTTTCAGCAAATTCCAGATTTTTTCAGGGATGAGATGAAGTCGATTATTATTATGCACACTGCTGATTTTTAGTATTCGGCATCCGGAATTCGCAGTGTGAGAAACCAGACTGAACTTATTTTAGCTGTAACATTAATTAAACTTCACTTTATGCCACTTTTTATGAACCACTTTGGATTGTTGAAACTGTCTTTAAACAGTTCTTGGAGATGATTTCTTGAAATGAGTGAGAATCCTGAAGTCATTTTAACATGATATGCTGTAGGGCTGGGCCGATATGCTTTTGTGCCGTAGTATTGCGATTTTTATATTTCGATTATTGTGATTTTCTTTCCTTAAACAAGAACAGGCTGAATCAAACACTTGATGAGACATCATAAGTCAATCAGTTTGTGAGATTTACTTTTAAAACTGTGCACCTGCCCTCACAAAAAACATTCCCATCCGCCAACATCTTACAATAAACTAAACTGCTACATTTAGCTGGTCTTTAGAGAAAAAAAAAATTGATTCTTGTATGAGAATCGATTTTTAAAAACCGCCAGAAATATATAAAAATCGATTTTTTTTGGCCCAGCCCTAACATGCAGACGACTCACAGCTGTACCTCCCCAATATTTCATACGTTTATCTACTTTCCCTTTGCCATGCAATCCAAACCACCTGATGAACTTTAGCAAATCCACACAGTGTAGTTCACATCTCTTCACAATGTCACACACAGGAAACAGGAAACAGGAAATGTGTCTCTACGAATAAGCTGCTGCAGCACGATGTTCAGTGCTAAAGCTCCACAAAGTCAGGATCTGCTGACTCTTTCATTTTAGGTGAACACTCCGACGTTAGTGGACCACAGTGATGGTGGAAGTTTGTCTTTTGTACAGTAAACGTACGGTTACAGTCAATGTGTCCCAGTGAAGCCTACGTTGGTTTGAACTACCGTGTAAATGTGGCGGTTTCTCTGGTTTCTGGTTTTGGCCACTATGTGTCACTAGCGAGTCACTACAGTACGTATTCATGTCACGACCAGAAAACACTACATAAGCTTTCTTCATGACATACTCTCTGTTTAATTTACTCAAATTAAAAGGAGCATACCACGGATTTTGTCTGTTGAAGCCCCTTAAACTTCAAACTGTCGTACTTTACATTCACGCTGACTGATTTCCACATCTCTCCTTTTTGTTTTTAAATTAATTTTCCTTCTCTGAGGTAGCCATTAGTTTCAGTTCATCTCTAAAAAAAAAAACAATCAGCTTGAAACCTGCTGCAGAAACTTGATACATGCATTGATATCAACATTTGAAAAAAAAAAAGATGGCAACCAAATGGAAACATAACTTTAACAACAACAAAGAAAAGTCAGTTTCAGTCGATTTTTTCATTTTCGTTGAAATTAACTGAAATCAAAACTGATGGATGATATTGGAAATGTTCAGCAGCAATGTAAAATACTCATGTTTTGTAGTTTATGGACTGAAACACTCAGAATCAATTGGTTTAATCCTTTCAAATCATCTATAATCGATCGGTGTACGTGTCTGAGAATATATCGTTGAACTAATTCTCATAGAAAACTAACTCAGCACTGGTTGTTTTAACATTAATAAGTCTTAAGAATATACAGTATATAGCCTATATTTTGATAACTTCACTAAGTGTACTTTTTTGTTCTCCGGTTTTGTAATGTGTGTGTGTGTGTGTGTTACTTCGTGCTTGGTTACAGCCCATGTGTGTGAGTCACTCCTGTTTAAAAAGTGCGTGAAGCTGATGGACGTTTAAGAGGAAACGGGAGAACGAGCATCGGACGTCCTCATCCTAACAGATACTCACTGCATGCTCTCTCTCTTTCTGTAACTCTTTCTATCTCTCTCTCTCTTTCTCTCTCTCTATCTCTCTCTCTCTCTCTATCTCTCTCAGTATTTTCTGATTTTGGTTTTTCAATATGTGTATCTTCTTCTCATCAGCATGAAAAATGCTTCTAATAATAACAGTGACAACTCGATGAATATAATAAAGAATTTGATGTTGTTTTTCTACTTCTCCTGTCCATTGCTTTTACTCAGAAATCATAGAACATGTATTTAAACACCGTTGTAATAGCCTTTTTAAAGACACTTTTGCTATTTAGATATAGGTTACAGTATAATTTACACATTAAATTTAAACATCGATCATCAAGTGTTTTTTCCCTCAGTGTGCTTCAACACAAAGATTATAAATGTAGTGTTTCTGCTCATATGAAGGCTGCAGAAACAGATTAATACAGATACTAAAAACTCACAATAAAAACCATTAGACAGAATTCAAATCATGATGACTGAATTTATTTTTCTATGAAACCATTATATTTTATACACTGATTTCAATAAATTAAATAGGAATACAAAATAATTTGAAAACTTGAAAAGTAAAAAAAGTTGCTCAGTAGAATTTAAACAGCAGCTAAAGCAGAATGACAGTAATGACAGTGATCTGTATTTGGGGTTCATGTCGCAGGTGTCTGATTTTCCCAGCAGTGCCTGAATGCATCTTCACAGTTAAAATTGTCTCAGTCATATACAAGCAACTTGTAGATGATCCGGTGAGCATCCACCTCTGCAGGATGTAGTCAGTTGACCTTTGACCTGTGGAGGTGTGGAGACGTGTTGGACCTCTGAGCAGCAGTCTGTCAGGTTCAGAGGAAGGCGCTGAAGAGCTTCTTGTCTGCTGCAGCACAAGGAGGAGGAGGAGAAGGGGATTTGACCTTAGAGCCACTTCGGTGCCGCTTCCTCCTGGCTCTGCGGTTCTTAAACCACACCTGAAACACACAAACAAACAGAGGAAGGTTTTTAGTTTCACAGTATTATAGGAGGGGATTCAGTGCAAACAGAATGAACCAAATCAACAATGTGTCATGAAGAGAAATATAAATTGCTTTGCAGCAAATAAAAAGAAGATGAATGACATTTGTGAAGAGGAACAGGTTTTCTTTTTTTTATCTCAGTGAGACTCTGAGTACAAAAATACAACTTGGAGAGCTTAAGGCTCCACACACAAATACAGTTTCCTCTTAAAATTTGGCGGTAGCAAGATCTCTTCAGTCAGGTTGGGCAAAAAGGTGATAGAAGGCCTGTTTAGTTCACTCCACAGAATGACTGGTCATGCGTCAAAAAGTGCTACTTTTTTGGGGTTGTAAAGGGTATAATGTTTAATAATTGTATCTTACTGTCCCTTAAATCAACATAGATAATCCGCTTTATATAACTTTCTTTCATTCATTTCTTTAAACGTTTTACGCAAATTGAATTTTCACGCAATTTAGAAAAATCTTGCGCATCTCTGTTGTTTTACTCAATGAGAACCAAAATCTCAGACTCACCCTGACAGTCTCCTCGTTCAGCCCGGTGCTCCTCGCGACCTCAGCGCGCGCCTCCACAGCCGGATAGTCGGTGAGCTCAAACAGCGCCTCCAGCTGTTTGGTCTGACAGTCAGTGAACACCGTCCTCATCCGGGCCTTCTGACGCGGATGAGCCTGTCCGGTTAACCCGGGCTGATGGTAACCGAGGTGGGCATCTGGTCAATAAGAGAAACATTAACAGTTAGTAACATGAAACATGAGGCATGGAGAGTCTGTAGTATTCTCTATGGTAGCACTTACTTAGCCTACTGTAAATTACTTCATAGATTTTTAATGACTAGATTTCTAGATTTAAAAAAATGTGATATGATGATTGAGATCTGGTGTTTTAAAAAGTAAATTCTCAACTGCTTTTAAACGTTTTAAACAAAAAGTGAAAGTTGGTCACCAAGATGAAACACTTATTTGAAACACTAGCCTAATATTTAATGTGTAAACACTACAGAGTCTAGGCTGAGGCTCGTGTAAAGTCTAGATAACTACTGATATTGACTCACAGAGCAGTCCTTTACGGTAAATAACTTAATGGTTATAATGGCTTTGTGATCTGCCGTTTTAAATTGGAGTAAACTCAAAAACTGCTTAAACGTTTTAAACAAAAATAGATGAAATGGCTAAACTAAGCTAAACAATCCAGACTTAAATAAAAGTTGGTCAACAAGATAAAACACTTTACATGTTTGTCTAAATATAATATTTAATGTGTAAATACCTGCAGAGTCCTGGCTGAGTCGCATGTAAACGCCAGGGTCTGGATACATGCTGGTGTAGTCAGAGTGATGGAAACCGGCACCGTACGAGTAAAACGGGTCTCCACAGCTCATCCCTCGGTAGTGGAGGCAGTCAGGAACCGGAACTGGTACTGGTACCGACACCGGCACCGGAGCTCTGAGGTTCCTGTAGTCCAGACTGAACCCACCGGGGAGTCCATAGAGATACCCATCCGGGGAGAAGTCCATCATAGGCGGCTTGTGTCCGAACTGCGGGGAAAGGATGCGCTGGATGCTGAAGTCTGACACTGTGCTTCCCTCCATGCTGATGCTATCAGAAGATCCAGAGAAGTTTCCAGAGAGCTTCACGAAAGGCCTCTGAGCTCTGGAGGTTCCTACAGTCCAGTTTTAAACAGACGAACTATCAAACACCTGACGGCTCGTTGAATATGTTAATGTGTTTGAATGTTTGATGCTTGAAGTTCAGTCAGACATGAGAAGAAAACTGGACTTTTGATTTGACCTTTGAACCCTCTGATGGTTTGAACTGAACGATGATGTGAATGACTGAGTACTTTGTTCATCTTCACAGGTCATTTATCCTTCTATTCACCTGTTAACTATCACTTACCTTCAAACAACGTCATTATTAGTCATTAGTAGTTCAAGATACACAAACACCGGATATAATATATTTGATTATTTTCTTCCAATCTGCTTCAGTCCTTGTTCTTTGTTAATCTCATAGTCTCAGTTTCTGTTAGTAATTGGTGATATGTGATCATGTCAGCTGTTTTATATAGGCTATATTAAAAAATAAATCGTGCTGTAAAGATGAAGTTCGTGATTTTCCCCTCCAGTTTAACTTCTAACTGCTTTTTATCGCTAACTCTTCACTGTCTTCTTAAGTAGTTTTTCATCTTTGTCAGATTACATATATAATTTACAGAACAGAAAATAAATGTGATGACATTTTATTTATGGCCATTTGTGTGACATTTGTGTTGCATCATAGTTCCGTTTTAACATTCACAAAAACATCCAACCAGACGATAAAAGTCCATCATCATATCGTACAATAAAATAAACACTAAAAACATAATTCCTCAAATCTTTCCACAAGTTAAATTGGATTAATTATTTGTTATGAACTGCGGTCTTGTTGACTCTTGTTACTAACACACACACTAATACACATGATCTGAATTATTTGGGGGAGAATCTGCAGTGTTTGACTTCGGCCAGCAGGTGTCACCACACTCCGCGCCTTTTCTGCTTCCCCAGCTAAATAACTAAGTAACTAAATACTTTAATCCTCAGATTGATGACCTCAGTCATTGTTAGAGATTAAATCAGTGGATTTGAATATTTTAGCTTCTTCTCCTTATAAAAGAAGCAGTGTGATGTTGGATCTTCTGGTCATGTTGAGTTGTTATTTAATTGATTAATAAAAAGTAAAATTGTCCAGTGTGTCACAAAAGAGTAAAGATGAAAGAAAGGTCCAGTTTTTTCTTTGTTCATCATCTCACAGCCGTCAGATTTATGTTCTGATCCTGTAACCACTGGACTAAACTAACTGTATATAATACAGCACCATTTAAAACCTTTGACTGGTACTTTATCACAAATCATTTTTGTGGGCCTACAAATTAAACTCAGATTAAAGGAGAGAACAGAGAAACTTTCAGCAGGTTAATGTGAAAATGAATTCTACACATACATCATTCTGCTCAGAGAAGAAAACATCCAAGTGAAGGAATAAAAAGAAAACATCTGGGAGGAAGGGAGAATAAAAGTCTTTGTAAAACAGTATTTTATTGGTGCTTTTACTTGAGTAAAGGGTCCACCAACACAGAAGTATTGTATGAATGTGTGAGGCAGGCAGATCATGATATTTAGGGGGGATACTAAGAGAAATGATCATAGCAAACAGATGTTCACAGGAATATTTTCCAGATGTTATTAGGACATGTGAAAGTACAATGCATTTATGACTCACTTCACTTCAGAAACATCTTAGAGATATTACAGTGAAACCAGCTTTGATCTTTGTCACATCACAGCTCTGTGAGTCAGACTCTATTAAAGGTCAGCTATAAAAGTTAATGAGCTTTTCACACATTTCTCTCTTTTGTCTTTAGGTTCAAACTGTCCATCAGTATCATCACAGTCCAGCTTCAGTCCAACAACCTGCAAGAATTTAAATCCTGACTCACACTGCAGCCAAGGTAAGTGTTTGAAAACTATAATAAAAGATAATACAGAAATTAGAATACAATTATTATCCTGACATCTCGTCCACACATCCTTATACTGTTGCATCTTAGTGATAGGAGAGATATTTTCTTATAGTAGTCTTTAGCAGGTGTTACTTTGAGGTATTCATACATTTTTGTTAAGAATAGTTGATGCTATGTTTCAACTTGCAAACTATAATAAGGTTAAGGTTTATTTGCTTTATTTGAACTAGTTTAACATTTACTTTATGGTAATAAATGAAGTCTGCTTCCACTCTGTCAGACTGATGTTGTTAGCTCAGTCTGACCTCTTAAAGTAGATCAATAGGTTATCAATAGCAGATCAATCAGCACCCACACTGTAGACTCTCTATGATCTGATTGATCGTTGGCAGACATGAAACAACAGATGATTCTCAAACATCATCAAAAGGCAGATTAAAGAGCAAAATAAGCATTTAAATAGTTTATTACACATTGAAGTTGAATAACGGCTGAAATGAGCTCAATACAATTCACAGACACACAAAACAAGAGGTCAAAGGTCAGACACGGACAGTTCAATGTGTCAGACGATATTATAAAGATGAGAAATTTGGACAAATCTTGATTAAATTGTGAATTTTATGAGATTAAAAATGTCCTCAATAGTCCTTTTAATATAGGCTTATTTAATATTTTAAATATAGACTAATGTATTTGTGTAATTAAATGTTAGAATCTGATTAATATAATCTTTTATAGTTATCACACTTCATATTATGGATCTATGATTTCGCAACTATTTTATTTCGTAATAATTTCCTTGAAAGTTTCCTGGAAAGAATTAGGTAATAATTATGGGGGAAATTAATCGTTATGATATTAATTACGTTTTTGTGAATGTGAAATTCACTCACACAATGTGTCTAATAGCAGTTAGGACAGGAAATAGCTTGAGTAAAGTTGTAAATCATACAGCTCATTATCAAACACTTTACTGTTTTTAAGCTCTGTCATTATTTCACAATGCAGATATAAATTACAATGATAAATGTTTCCTGAAGGTCAGCCCCCCCCCCCCCCAGTGTGACTGCAGCTTCAGGGCTGTTTTGGGGTCTAAGGAGAGTCTGCAAGGCAAAGAAAGCATTCCTCCTTCAGCTGTTGAATGATTCACATCAGGTGGGTTGGGCTGAAACGCTTCATATCTTTCTGTCAGACTCGGTTTCGCTGCCTCGTCTCTCTTAGCATGAATCAGCAGACTGCTCACTGAGGCGGACTCCAGACATCCAGCCCCCTCTCTCTCTCTCTCTCTCTCTCCCTCTCTCTCTCTCTCTCTGTCTGGCGGGTTCACTGTTTGTCTGGCTCGGTCTCTGTACTGTAGCTGATTAGTAACCACAGCGGGAGTTCACTCGCAGGGCTTTCTGGACAGGTTTCAATTCTCCATCCGCTGTGTCTTTTGGCGACTGTTCAGAGCTCCTGTGTGTCCGCTCACTGTGTCGGCAGGGTTTCATTACTCCTGTCCAGTATGTCTTTTGGCAGAGTGTCAATATTGTGTCTGCTCTGCACTGCTTTTATATCTTAAAACTACTCACTGTCTTGGTTGGGATTCAATACTCTGTCCACTTGCCTTTGGGCTTTATCGCAGTGCTCCGCATCCAATTACAGGGCCTTTCCACTGCAGGAACATTTTTTAGGGGACTAAGAGTCAGTTTAGCTTTATATGGTTTGAAGTGACAGAAGTCCCTGCTTCCAGGGCAGAACTGTCCTGTCAGAGAGGAGTTTGGAGGGCTGAATGTCCCTAATTGGTCAAATGCAGAAAAACAAAGCTGCTACAACTTGTGTGCCACTTCATTCAAGTAGTGTCTCTGCTCCTGATGTTAGATGAGGGTTGGATATTTATGTTAAGCATCAAATATAGACTGTGTGACTGCAGGATGACACACAGGAGTATTTTCTAACCTGACGCCTCTTTCAGTAATCCACAACTGTTACAACACACTGTTAAATGATAACAGTATTTTATATTGTGTTGGCTAGGTTTAGAGAAACATGTAGTGTGGGTATAAGGTACTACATCCTTAAAGTTAGGCCACCTTCATCGTCATGGCTGAGGTTAGGGGACGATCGTAGTTACGTCGTACCTACTAACTATACCAACCTGCATTTGGAAACAGGAAACTAATGGAGCTTTTCCACTATACAGTTCCAGCACGACTCGACTCGGTACGGTTTGGTTCCAGGAACCTTTTCCATTACTATAGTACCTCCTCAACGTGAGCAGGGTCGTCATAGCAACACAACCACATAAACAATGGAGGACATGGAGGCGATGGTGTACTTGCTGCTGTATGTGGCTTTGATTCTTGTGTGGGACGGCTCATGACTCTTCCAGTGACTCTCTGACCAATCAGTGGCCGGCAGTCTGATGATGCCACATTTTAGTATCGGCTCGGCTCGCTTGGAACCTCGGCAGAGCAGATACTAAAAAAGTAGCAGGTACCAGGTACTATCCCTAGTTGAAACGCAAAAAAAAAAAATGTGTCGAGTCGAGTCGTGCTAGAACTGTATAATGAAAAAGCTCCATATCAGTGGTCCTCTGTGGTCCAGTGTTACAACGTTTGCTAGATGGAAACTGCCACTCAAGCTTAACAATGTGTCGTTTTTGGGCGACTGACATTATGACATATCGTTTAGTTTTTCTTGGGAAAACAGTCTCTTTAAAAACACAGTACGGGATGAAGAGTAAGTGACAGAGGAAGTGATGATGAAAACAAAGCTAGAAAGAGAGAGAAATAAAACTTAATAATCATCAGTCAGCAGACGACTCTCTGAAGTTCTAAGTCTCATTTTCTACCTCTGCATGTCTCCTTTACATCCATTTATCACATCCAACACCAACATACATAAAAAATGGCTTTTCTGATGCTGCTGTTTTTTAAGCCTCCATCAGTATAATCGTCATCGTTCTTCATCTCTGTTGGAAACACAACAGTAAGTTTAATTCCTCAGTGTCAGTAGTTGGCTTGGTTTCAGCAGTATTTGTACTTCGGTGCATGGTTTCAGTGTTATGGCTCAACTACCACCGCTTGAATGCAGAAATACCTTAAAGACCTGCTAAATGTTGACTCCAGAGAGAAGGTGAAGAAACCTCACCTTCTCTCTGGAAAGGTGATGATTTTGGAAATGTTTGCTTCATTAATAACATGCTGCGTGGGCATTGATTGACAGCAGTGGTTGACAGCTGGCTCACCTGCTGCTCTCCACTAATTGATTAGTACAACGTTATTGTCGTTACTGATGAATTGTTTGTTCTTAAAGATGTTTTGATTATACACAGTATTATTATTTTGTATTTTCTTTCAGATTCTGTAATAATTTATTTCGTGCAATAAATGTATTTTGTGTCGTCTCTGTTAAATAAAACCAGCAGAGAAGGAGAGATGAGGAGGAGGGACAGCCCAAGATTTGAGTCTCGGCCAGACTGACATTTTTGGCTGCAACCCAGCGATGACCTGAATCCTCTGAGGAAAGCAGAGAGAAAGAGACAGACAAGGGGAGGGAGAACGGGGAAGAAAGGAAATAATATTAAGAGTAACCTCAATGGTTTATTGATAATAATCAGTCTATGAAAACAGAGAAGAAAAAAACTGGTCAGATCAGCTGATTCACATCCCAGTGAAGAGAATTACTATGGTCAGTGAATGAAACATCCTGCTGATGAGACGCCTGCTGGCATCAAACTGAAAACTCTCTCTCTTTTCTCGATGTGTGACTCATGACAAATCCCTCTGTCTTCAGAGGAGTTTGGAAATATTGACTCTCATGTAGCTGGATGGTGTCCAAATTAATTACAAGGGGTTTCAAAGCTTCAGTTGTCATGGTTTGGCTTTATAATCTGCTCCGGTTCAGGATCAGAATAATGATCTTTGTATTGCAGGTAAGCAATACAAAGATTTAAACCACATGACAAACATGCTGAGAGGCTTTCCAGTTCAACCAGTTCCTTTCGGGTAAATGCTAGGTTTGAGGTTAGGGTTAGTTTAAGGTTAAGGTTAGAGTATTGAAATTGTCCCTCTGGTTGATCCAATCTGGCACCAACCTTTCTTAAATTAGACCCACTTCCTGTTATGTTGTGTTTCCTGGAGGAGTAATAGGAGCTTCAGACTAGACTCATCTGGTCTGTATCCCTGGGAATCAAGTTTATATTGGATGATTCCTCGTGATTTACATCTGATGCCAAGAACATTCAGTGTCAGTGCAGGAAGTAGTGCATCCTTTATGAAACAAGAAAAAGGTACAGGGCTGGTGGATGAAAGTGAAGTGTGTTTGACTTTTGTGGATTATTAGCTGAAACAAGAAACATATTTGGTGAAGAGTGGTGGTTAGATGAAAAATGAAGGCATTCATACACTGAAAATATATTTTTGTCGACTACTACAGTAAAATTCAGAAATCAAAATTGAGTAGTTTCCTTTTTATATTCATATAATATGTGATGGTGCCTCCTAGTTTCATTTAATTTTGATTAACCCTCCTGTTGTCCTCAGGTCAAGGACGGACAGAAGGACGGACAGGAGGAAGGAGGAAAAGAGGAAGGAAGTAAGGGGAGAAGAAAGGGAGGAAGGCAAGCAGCAAGCGGAAAGGAGTAAGGAGGGAAGGAGGAAAGGAGGGAGGAAGGAAGGAAGGAAGGAAAGGAGAAAGGACGAAAAGAGGAAGGAATTTGGAAGGAAAGTAGGATGGAAGGAAGGAAGGAGTAAGGAAGGAGGGAGGGAAGGAGGAAGGAAGGAAGGAAGGAGTAAAGAGGGAGGGAGGGAAGGAGGAAGGAAGGAAGGATGGAAGGAGGAGGGAGCAAAGAAGGAGGGAAGGAAGGGAAGAAGGAAGGAAAAATTAAAGAAAGAAGGAAGGAAGGGAGGAACAGTCAAAAGAGATGGGGTCAATTTGACCTGGGAGGACAACACAAGGGTTAAATACCATTCCATCATCTGCTTATGTAGTTGGAGTTATTTTTATTATTATTTCAATACAGCAAATCAAATCTTTGAATAGAGCAATGTTGTGTCGGTCTATCAAAGACAGAGCAGGCGGTCAAACTGAGCCTGACAGCTTCCTGCAACACAACACAAGAGCCACAGAGACTCTGATCAATAACCCACAATAGCTTTATAGCTTTCCTGCCAAAGTCTCCTTCTTATCTGAGATACAAAGATAAAAACATGTCATCCTGAAGCTGAGCTCACTGAACAAACCGCCAAACAGACATTCATCTGGGAAAACTGCACCGCTAATGTCGGTTAGCTGGCTGATAGTTAATGAGTTCCTAAACTGCAGCACATTAAACAGCACGGAAAGATACCTGCAAATGGTTTGGTTTGCAGTGCAGAGATCAGGGGTGTCAAACATGCGGCCCGTGGGCCAGAACCGGCCCGCCGAGGAGTCCAATCCGGCCCACTTTCCTTCCTGTCTTCCTTCCTTCAATCTTTCCTTCCATCCTTTCATCTTTCCTTACTGTCTTCTCTCCTCTTCCTTACATCCTTCCATCTGTCCTTCCTCCCTTCTTTCCTTCCATCTGTCCATCCTCCCTTCCTTCCTTCCTTCCTTTCTTTCATATTTCCTTACAGTCTTCTCTCCTCTTCCTTCCATCTTTCCTTCAATCCTCCCTTTCTTCCATCTTTTCATCCTGTCTTTCCTTCCTTCCTTCCATCCTTCCATCTGTCCTTCCTTCCTTCCTTTCTTTTAACTTTCCTTACTGTCTTCTCTCCTCTTCCTTCCATCCTTCCATCTTTCCTTGCATCTTTCTTTCCTTCCTTCCTTCTAAATTGGTCTGTATGTGGCCCTTGAATGAAGATGAGTTTGACCCCCCTGGCATAGATGCTGGTTTGGTTGAACACGGTCTGAACATGATTTATAGCTACAACAGCTTGTTTACTTTGTCTCCATTCTCTTCAGGGTAACACTGGTAGCTTTTAGTCAGCTGCTGTCAATCAAACACACTGTCACGCCCCCCAGCTGGCTGACACATTCCTGATATCTTTTCAAAGACCTTTGTCTTCATTCTAATAATACACAACTATTAACATTTAAAAACATGTTGTCATTATTTTTGTCTGCAGAGGAGGATGTGATTTACATTTTCATTTAATCTCTGTGTGTCTCTGTCTCTGTGCCATTTGTCAGCCCACTTATATAATAATGATCCCCACTGAACATTCACAGCTGTGTGATTCAGGTGTAGTTCAGCGTTCTGACCAGCAGGAGGCGATGCAGACGGTGGAGCAGAAATGCGGCTATTACAACCATTATGTAATGTCTCTGTCTTCCCAGTCATCTCTCTGCTTCTCTTTTATCCTTTCAGCGACTTATCTTTCATTCAGCCATTCTCTCTCTCTCTCTCTCTCTCTCTCTCTCTCTGTCTCTCTCTCTCTCTCTGTCTCTCTTACTCACACACACATTTTCCCTGAATGAGACTTATTCTCTTTCTTTCGGCGGTTACGACCAATTCTATCAATAAATCATCATTTTAAATTAACATGAAGATATATTTAAGTCTTGGTTCTTTGTCTGACATGCACACGCACACACGCACGCACGCATGCACACACACACACATGCACACACACACACACACATGCAGACACACACTAGACAGTCATTAGACAACTGTCCGACCTTCACTGCTCTGCAGAGCCCACAGGAGACAGAACACACACACACACACTGTGGGTCCAGATAGATGAGAAAGCTTCCCTCCCGCCATGCTGTTCGTCACCTGAGGTGGTACAGAAGACTTTCTCTGAATAATGTGATCCCTCCTCAGGCGCGCTTGATTTAACTCAACTCTGCAGGATTTTTCCTCCTGCAAAGACCTCAGAGAAATCCGCCTGTCTTCACTCCCTCTGATGAATTAAATGCCCCCCCCCCCCCCCATCCACCCCCCCCTCCCCCCACAACCACCAGATTTCCACAAAGCAGAACTTGAACTCTGATTCAACCATAGAAGAGAAAGACACAAACAGATAATATGGGACTAAAATGAGTTGAAGTCCTCCAATCACTGTCTTTTCAAACATTTTTCAGATTGTGTAGCACTCATCCTCCGTTCAGCAAATTAGCAGCTGAGTGTTTAAAGGCATGCTGCGGAGGTTTGAAAACTACTGGAGCTGAGGAGAAATGTTTTAATGAGCGGGTTCCTGTTTTGTTTGGAGGCTATCTCTCATGCAGAATGTCTTCATGTCTCCACTTGAGCTCCAATGATATTCAGTCTAATTGGGTCTGGCAGGTTTTGTTATATTGCTGCAGGTCTCACAAAGGTCAAGTATATGTGTCAACACGTCGGATCCGAACGGACTCCAAAGGATAAAGATGTGTTTTAAGGCAGATAGAGAGTGTGAACTGTGCAGGAAGAATGACACGTATTGCTGCTCTTTTCCACTGTGACTACTTGTTAACTGGTGGAGCATCAATCTGCTGTCAGACTTCCTGTTCGTGCTCTCAGTCCATCCTAGGTCTGTTCAGGGCAGGTTATTTTCAGATCGGTTCTTTTTTTTTTTGCACATAATAATTCATGCATGTCAGGTTTGAGATTTGAGATTCCAAAAATTGGGACCAACATTTAAAATAATTCACCAGCAGAATGAAGAAGAATGATAGCTAATGTAAATATGGTTAACAATACAGATTCAAACTTTTGCTATCCATTAACCTTTCTGTCGTCCTCCTGGGTCAAATTGACCCCATCTGTTTTGACTGTTCCTTCTTTCCTCCCTTCCTTCCTTCTGTCTGTCCTTCCTTCCTCCCTTCTTCCTTCCTTCCTTGCTTCTCTCTTTCCTTCCTTCCTCTCTTTCATCCCTTCGTTCCTTTCCTTCCTCCCTTCCTTCTTTTCTATGTCCTTTCCTTCCTTCCTACCTCCCTTCCTCTTTTCCTTTCTCCCTCCCTCCTACCTTCCTTCCTTCTTTCCTTTGTCCTTCCTTCCTTCCTTCCTCACTCCCTTCCTTCTTTCCTCTGTCCTCCTTTCCTTACTTTCTTCCTCCCTCCTTCCTTCCTTCCTTGCTTCTCTCTTTCCTTCCTTCCTCTCTTTCATCCCTTCGTTCCTTTCCTTCCTCCCTTCCTTCTTTTCTCTGTCCTTCTTTCCTTCCTACCTCCCTTCCTCTTTTCCTTTCTCCCTCCCTCCTACCTTCCTTCCTTCCTTCTTTCCTCCATCCTTCCTTCCTTCCTCACTTCCCTCCTTCTTTCCTCTGTCCTCCTTTCCTTACTTCCTTCCTTCCTTCCTCCTTTCCTTCCTTCTTTCCTCTGTCCTCCTTTCCTTCCTTCTTCCTCCCTCCTTTCCTTCCTCGACTTGAAGACAAGAGGAAGGTTAATAAAAATTTGAATTTTACAGTTGACAGTGTTTGTTGTTTGTCTTCATGCAGGATTGAAAGACTCCAGTTCTTTTAATCAACTTAACTTTAGTGGGACTCAAACTTTAGGTCTATATTTATATTCTGGGGCTCTGCTGGGATATACTTACATGATTTACAATTAAAAACCATATTTATCTTGTACTGGCCCATCATAAAACAGGATGACTGTGCAGTTGCCTCCAATCAAGGAAGAGAAATGTGACGTGACCAACAGTGTGAGAAAGAAGTGATGAATCATTTCTAATATGCTATCACTTGTTATTATGCATCACTACAAATGAGAGCTTTGCCTTAAAAAAAGTAGAGTTGGTTTGGCACTTTCAAGATAATACCTGCTTGTTGAAAATATGACAAATGTTTCCTGTAAACAACAACAACGATCGATCTGAACCCTTTTTGGGTCATTTCTCTTCTCATAGAGTGTCAGATAAAAGTGGATAATACTCCCACTTGCTGCCATTAAAAAGGTCAGAACTGATGTAGCAGCAAAGGTCAGTAAATGCACACACATCACACACACACACACACACACACAAACACACACAAACACACACACACACACACACACACACACACACACACACAGCTTTTCAAATGTGCAGCTCATGTACAAGTGCACATTTGAACAAAAGGGAGGCGAGTTCAATTATACAGAGTGTGTGTGTGTGTGTGTGTGTGTGTGTGTGTGTGTGTGTGTGTCTGTGCGAGTGTGTGACAGATAGGGGTGGGTGTGGCGTAAAGACAGCGAGGGGCATCTGCTGGCTGATTGGTCAGTTTGGGCGTACATATGGTGCTCTGATTGGCTGATTTGGGTCACAATAGGAGCTGTTATTGGCTGACATGAGGACAATCGGCGTATCATTGGTAAATTTAGAGAACAAAAGGCTGTTTGGGCACTGAGGCAGAAAGGTTAGGAGGTTAGTGTGTGTGTGTGTGTGTGTGTGTGTGTAGTTCATTGTGTTGTATGGTAAAGCGAGATGCTTTCTGCAAGTATGAAGTACACTGAAATAAAATTATTCCAAACTTTTGTAATGTGAACCTGGATATTCTTAACGCTTGATTAGTCATACTTCCTCATTTTCCGATTCCTAATGCTATTGTATAATTATGTTGTGGCTCATAGTTCTCGTCTCTGAACGTACGATAATCAGCTGAATCTGACACAGCATGAGGTGGAACTACATCAGACTATATACTGTATATGTTTCATAATGCTGTAACCATTGAAATGAATGTGAAGAAGATCATTTATTTAGTATTTCTATGAGGGTTTTGAATACTTAGTGACTTATGAGAGGAAGGAAGGGAGCAGTTATTATATTATCTCTGGCACACCATCCAATTTAATATAACCCTCCTCTTCTGGATGAGAGGCAACACCAATTAAAATTTCCTCTTGGTTTTCTTCTTGCCATGAATAAAAACTGTAAAAAAATAAATAAAATTATGATAGTTACTGCATTACCTCGAAGAAGTCACCATGTAACAACGCCATTATGCTACCACCACCTGCTTAACCTGAAATCCATAATGACATCCACTTTACCACAAAGCTTTATGTTTGCTGCTGCTGTGAAGTCCTGTCAATTAAACACTGAATCGTTGCTTTGCAGGATGTTCAGGCATTTGTGTTTTTCTGCTTTTAGCTAGCAATACAGTGACCATTAATAGTATCATATAAATTACTCTGTCAAGACAACATATTACAGAAAGGGCTCAGTTGTCTTCCAGCATTATTTAGATCTGTCATTGTCATTGCATTACCCTAATGATCAGATCATGTTTCCTCCAAACTAATCACTACAGGATTGATTTGGGATGAATGGAAACCTCATTCTCTGGACTCTGTAGATATAGAGAGAACAGACTGGAGCACTCTGCCAACATATAAAGCTCGACTCTGGTGGGACTCGAACCCACAACCTTTGAATCCCTCCTCTTACATTCAACTAGAAGTCCAATGCGCTATCCATTGCGCCACAGAGCCTCTTCTATAGTGTGGTTAGGAAGGCTGGCTGACGTAATATGCTAAACATGATCTAACACGCTGTATGAATTCGGTAGTATGAGTTACATAAATAGGAAAATATATAACATGTTTTTATCTTCAGCATCTTTCTCTGTGGCTCCACCCATTGAGGTTTAACCAAATAGTATTATCTCTGCCTCCAGCGCAGATTGTGATGCTTATGCTACCATAGGGACCCCCCTCCTCCCCCCTTTGAGCCGAGATGCTCTCAGTGGTCTTAGCCCAGTGAACCATGCAGAACGGTCTTCACTGGAGCCAAGAGATGCATCTGTCATCAGACCGCCATCAGCTAATCCTCTGCAGCTCCACAATGACTGCAAAGCATCTACTCACCAGCTAAGTACTGCTTCTACTTAGCTCAATAACTGCTTAAACCCAATCCACTGAGAGGAGACCACTTCAGAAGTCCGCCTATTTAGCTCTCTGTCCACTTACAACCACGTGAGGTTAATCAAGCGTTGCAAAGACCACATGCCCCATCTTAGGAAACCCAACCCAATGAGATGTTAATGAGCCATCAGATATCTGTAAGCCATCTTAGAAACACATCTACTTAACACTGTGGTTACCGAGATCCAACTGAGGCAATCAACCACACACCATAAGGGTTAGTCCTCTCTTCCGCAGCTGAGAGACGATGTTTGCAACGAACAGAAGTCTTGTAGATCAAATATAAACTTTCTAGAGATCTCTAAGGACTGGTTACTTCAAGTTCAAGCTGCACAGTGCTACAGATCCATCTACTGTGGCATTTAGGAGAAGGCATCATTGTAGACATATAGCTATTTAAGATTTGATGTGGACTGTAGAATGTTTTTGCAATAAGTTTAAACACAGTTGTGAATTTTGCATGAGCCAAAATGTTGCCAAAACATACAGATTTTACTTTTTACTTTCCTCTCTCTCTCTCTCTCTCTCTCTCTCTCTCTCTCTCTCTCTCTCTCTCTCTCTCTCTCTCTCTCTCTCTCTCTCTCTCTCTCTCTCTCTCTCTCTCTCTCTGTACCTCTTTGCCATTTTCAGTTGCAGACTGTTGTGCAGACTGTGACAGCAGTGTCAGTCATGACTAAGGGTTATTCAGTTTCAGTACCAATACTAAACTATTTTAATACCTCACTTTGCAAATGCATAAACTGAAAATGAAACATGTACCCTACAAGTCAATCATACAGTCACATATAATGTAATATTAATTCCTATAGTGTCTTCTAAACACTTGTCAAACAGGAGAGACGACGGTAAAGCGCTAATAGACTTTAATATTTCAACTCATGCTAACCAACTCATTTAACACATATGTTAGAGTGCATTAGCTAATTTAGTAGCACAACTTGTGAAAGTGTGAAGGCAGACAGTGAGGACCATGGCAACGTCGTCTACTATGCTCAGTGACTTCTTGAAGCTCCACTTGGCAAGATGTTTATGTAAAGAGAAAATCAGAAAACGGAGCTCAGTGCCTCATTCACAAAACCTGAAGACCTTCCAAAATAAATCCTGATGTTAGTTTGGAGTCTAATGGAAAGTCAAAATACAAACATAAAGACAGCAGAGAATGGTTGAGATGCCCTGTAAATAAAACAGACAATGCCTGGATCATTTTATTATATGATTTTAAAATGTCACCTGTGGCTCTAGAAACAGTTTGAATACAAAGACTTCAAATGAACTGGTGGACGTGATGAACTCAGCCCTAAATTTATGGCTCGCATTCGGTGTTGAATTCAGTCTTTACTCGTCGCTAGAAATACAGATGCATTGTCTTGGTGTGATTGTCTTCACACAGTGCCGTTCATCAAGGCTGTAAATAGACTCAGAAACAGCGTCTTATGTAATTTCCTGCTAAACCTCTTTTTGAAATACGGCACTTACGTAACTGTCCTACAATGCCAGGTCTCATTTAAATAATTGCATAGAGATAAAGTCACTGCAACAATCTATGGCCAAGTGTGTGTGTGTGAACTCATTTACATTTATGCAGATGAGCCACACATCTACGTTCAGACACACACACACACACACACGAGCCAGGCATTGATTTGCTATACTGTATGTCATCCTCTGGTGTGTATGTGTGTTTCTTTATGCATAAAGTGTGTATGCATTTATATAGTATGGTGTACTTATCTATTATCACCTCCACTTTGCACAAACTGTTGTTTTCCATAAGGTTAACTATTTTTTCCAGGGCTGAAGAGTAATTCTACTTTATCACAATGTGGATATTATTTTTTGTTCATTATGTTTATCAGACATTGCACACACCAAATGCTGACATCTGGGGAAATAAAGCTGATAACATTTACAAGAACACATGTTGTAAATAAATAACCCAATCCAGATTATCCAAACCACTTTATTTGGAGGTCAAACTGAAAGTGGAAGCAGCTGAAATGTGGTAATAATTCGTCATTGCACAAGCAAACCTTGTGGTAAGTATGATGTGTCAGAGTTTAATCTCCAAAGTCCAACTGATTCAGTTAATACAATCTCATACTATGCAGACACACTTTGTTCAAACCTGCATAACTTTATTTTAAATTCTAGTACAAATCCTGCTGTTTCCAAATAGATTACTTAAACATGTAAGGCTGAAAAAATGTAATTTAATGCATAGCTGTTTTGTAGTATTGTGGTGCAATGGACATTGGACTTCTAGGTGAGTGCAGTTGGACGTATATAAAAGGTGGTAGGTTCAAGTTCCACCAGAGTTCAGCTTTACATGTTGGATGGAGAAATGAAATAGATTTCAGTCAAGCTTTTGTCTCAACTGAAGCCAGCAATGACAGAAATATGAGGCTCTGTGGCGCAATGGATAGCGCATTGGACTTCTAGACAGAAACAGGAGAAGGGATTCCAGAGTCGAGCTTTATAAAATGTCAGGATGATGAAAAACAGATATTTATGCTAGAAGACTCTAACATCAACTACAAGATATTTCACAACTATAAAGACTTGATGCAGAAACAATGATTGGACATTAAAGCATCCTGGGTTCGGGATATGCTGAACCCAGGATGCTGCAGTTTAATGTCTGTTGAATGTGTGGCTCTGTGGCGCAATGTTCCAACCTTTCCTTAGATGGGTGATTTAGATATAGAGAGAACATTTTGACTGGAGCATGAATCCATTTCATCATTCTGCCAACATATAAAGCTCGACTCTGGTGGGACTCGAACCCACAACCTTTGAATACCTTCTCCTGTTTCTGTCTAGAAGTCCAATGCGCTATCCATTGCGCCACAGAGCCTCATGTTGCCCTGATCATTCTATTTTCTAGACAGAAATATCACCCATCTATTGCTGCCAAGATGCCTGCAGGACGTCTGTAGTTGTAGTGTAACTTCAACATAACATTGGAGACATTAAACTGCAGCAGTAGGTAGCAATGAAGCAGGGCATGTACCCTAATGATCAGATCACATTGCCAACACAAACTAGGATTCATCTGGGACTGAAAGGAAACCTCATTCTCTGGTCTTGGTAGGATCGTTTGTTTGTTAACATGTGTGCGCTGTGTTCAAACCTTCCCTTAGAGGGATGTTTTAGTTCTGTTGGTTTGTAGATAGAGAGAGAACAGACTGGAGCACTTTGCCAACTTATAAAGCTCGACTCTGGTGGGACTCGAACCCACAACCTTTGAATCCCTTCTCCTGTATCTGTCTAGAAGTCCAATGCGCTATCCATTGCGCCACAGAGCCTCATATTTCTGTCATTGCTGGCTTCAGTTGAGACAAAAGCTTGACTGGAGTATAAATCTATTTCATCTCTCCATCCAACATGTAAAGCTGAACTCTGGTGGAACTTGAACCCACCACTTTTTATAGACGTCCAACTGCACTCACCTAGAAGTCCAATGTCCATTGCACCACAATACTACAAAACAGCTATGCATTAAAATAAATTTTTTCAGCCTTACATGTTTAAGTAATCTATTTGGAAACTGCAGGATTTGTACTAGAATTTAAAATAAAGGTATGCAGGTTTGAACAAAGTTTGACTGCATAGTATGAGATTGTATTAACTGAATCAGTTGGACTTTGGAGATTAAACTCTGACACATCATACTTACCACACAGTTTGCTTGTGCAATGAAGAATTATTACCATTATTGAATACCTTTGTTTCTTTCTGTCTAGAAGTCCAATGCGCCACAGAGCCACATGCTTCTAACTTTTCAGAAATGATTACACAGTGAATCTTAACCCAATAATTTTATATAAATGAATTTACAGTGTTACCGCGTTACAGCGCAAGTTGGAGGAGTCAGTCCTTCTTTGAGGCTTCTCCAGCTTTTCATTACCAATGTGTGTTAGTGTGCTATTATCTGCTCTCAATTCAAGGGGCTACAACAGACAGTAGCCTGTGTATAACCTGCAGGTCACCAAATTCAAACTGCACTACAATTCAAACTGCATGAATAACTGATGTGACACATCTACTGCTGCCAAGATGCCTGCAGGGTGTCTATGCCCTCTCTGTGTTTCTGTAGTTGTACTGTAACTTTAACACAACATTGGGGACATTAAATTGCAGCATTAGGTAGCAATACAACAGGGCATGTACCCTGAAAGAAACACATAAATTATTTGTCATGCTCAACTCTATCAAATGCACTCATACCAGACAAGGATACTTCAATGTCAAATCAGTGTTTCTACAGTTGTGAAAGATCTGGTAGAACATAACTAAATCCTCCTCCCTAAAGGAAGGTCTGAACAGACAATGTGGACAAAAACAACTCTCCCAAGACATGAGTATAGGACTTGAACAATTAGTTTCCAACATTCAGTCCCAAATAAATCCTAGAGTCATTAGTCTGCAGTGTCAGCATGATCTGATCATTACGGTGCATGCCCTGCTTCATTGCTACCTAATGCTGCAGGTCAATACCCCCAATGTTATGTTGAAGTTACACTACAACTCCAGAAACATACTGAAGACATGGACGTCCAGCAGGCATCTTGCAATGATGCAATGGATGGGCTATAGTTGGGTATATTTAAGACCAAAAAGAGGCTCTGTGGCGCAATGGATAGCGCATTGGACTTCTAGACAGAAATAGGAAAAGGTATTCAAAGGTTGTGGGTTCGAGTCCCACCAGAGTCGAGCTTTATATGTTGGTAGAGTGATGATCATTAGGGAACATGTCCTGCTGCATTGCTACCTAATGCTGCAGCTTAATGTCCCCAATGTTATGTTGAAGTTACACTACAACTCCAGAAACACACTGAAGACATGGACCTCCTGCAGGCATCTTGGCAGCTATGGATGGGTGATATTTAGGTCTAGAAAATAAAATAAAATAAATAATATAAAGTGTGACATGAGGCTCTGTGGCGCAATGGATAGCGCATTGGACTTCTAGATAGAAACAGGAGAAGGTATTCAAAGGTTGTGGGTTCGAGTCCCACCAGAGTCGAGCTTTATATGTTGGCAGAGTGATTAGATGGAGTCATGCTCTATATCTACAAACCAACAGAACTAAACCCCCCTCCAAAGGGAATGTTTGAACACAGAAGGAGCACACACTTGTTAACAAACAAAAGAAACTATCTTGGCAGCAATAGATGGGTGTATTTAAATGCAATGACTTGTCATAGAGGCCAAAAGTGGTCTCTCTGGCGCAATGGACTAGAAAGGTCTAGAAAATAAAATAAATAAGTAATTGAGCAATGCGAGGCTCTGTGGCGCAATGGATAGCGCGTTGGACTTCTAGACAGAAACAGGAGAAGGTATTCAAAGGTTGTGGGTTCGAGTCCCACCAGAGTCGAGCTTTATATGTTGGCAGAATGATGAAATGGATTCATGGATTCTCTTGCTCTCTCTACAAACCAACAGAAGTAAATCAACCCTCTAAGGAAAGGTTGGAACACAGAAAGAGTATCACTATCCTACTCAGACGTGAAATTGAGGTTTTTGTTCAGTCCCAAATGGCTCCTAGTTTGTGTTGGAGATGTGATCTGATCATTAGGGTACATGCCCTGCTGAATTGCTACCTAATGCTGCAGTTTAATGTCTCCAATGTTATGTTGAAGTTGCACTACAACTACAGACGTCCTGCAGGCATCTTGGCAGCAATAGATGGGTGATATTTCGGTCTAGAAAATAAAATGGTTAGAGTAACATGAGGCTCTGTGGCGCAATGGATAGCGCATTGGACTTCTAGACAGCAACAGGGGAAGGTATTCAAAGGTTGTGGGTTCGAGTCCCACCAGAGTCGAGCTTTATACGTTGACAGGCTGTTCTATGAACTGAAGTCAACCAACCAACATAACTAAATCCTCCCCTCTAAAGAAAGGTCTGAACAGAAAATGTGGACAAAAACAATCCTCCCAAGACCTGAGAATCGGACTCCAATTTCATCCCAAATGAATCCTGGAACAATTAGTTTCCAACTTTCACGCTTTCAATTAATTTATTTAAATGTTCGGGTTGGGAAATTTATTTAACTGTGTAATCATGTTTGAAATGGCTGTGATATGAGGCTCTGTGGCGCAATGGATAGCGCATTGGACTTCTAGATGCAACAGGTGAAGTGATTCAAAGGTTGTGGGTTCGAGTCCCACCAGAGTCGAGCTTTATATGTTGGCAGAGTGATGAAATGGATTCTACAAACCCTCTAAGCAAAAGTTGGAACACAGCACAAGAAAATATTAAGAGAATGAGATTTCCACTCATCCCAAATGAATCCTAGAGTGATTAGTTTGTGGTGGAAAAATCTGCTCATTAGGGTACAAGTCCTGCTGCATTGCTAAATAATGCTGCAGTTCAATGTCCCCAATGTTACAGTACAACTACAGAAACACACTGAAGATATAGATGGGCTATAGTTGGGTCTATTTAAATACAATGACTTGACTTGTCATACAGGCCAAAAGAAGGCTCTGTGGCGCAATGGATAGCGCATTGGACTTCTAAATGTAACAGGTGAAGGCATTCAAAGGTTGTAGGTTCGAGTCCTACCAGAGTCAAGCTTTATAAAATGTCAGGATGATGAAAGAGCAGAAATTATGCTGGAGGTCTCAACTACCCATATACCAGATCTTTTACACATAATGTAGTGCAACAAAGAACATTATTGCATTTAGGCAGAAAGGCCTCAAACTTGGACAGATATCCACTTGATATGACTAACTCATATAAGCTTCACATTAACTCTTAAATGTGTTTTTGCACTGAATGACTGTGTGGACTTCCACTGTAAGCACATTTGAAGGAGACCTTTTAATAGCCGGTATAAACAGGAGGAATGATTACCTTACAGATTACAACCTCTTTCAGTGTTCATAAGGACACCTGTTTGACAGATCTGTGTGAAGTTGTGAAACTGTCCTCTAAATAAAACCATAAATGTCATGATGTGTGTGTGGATTGTGGTTTTTTTTTCTAATACATTTTCTTTTATGTCAGTCATCATGTTTACAGTCCTGAAATGGATGGCGGAGTTTTATGTGTTCATGGTTTGATGACCAATGTAAAGTTCAAACACACTGGCTGACTGGAATAGAATAGACTATGAGGTGAACTGGGTCCTTTTTAAAAAACATGGGATGCAGGTAAAAGCCACTGTAGCTTGATACATGCATATACTGATAGAGAGTAGAGGAAGAGAGAGAGAGAGAGAGAGAGAGAGAGAGAGAGAGAGAGAGAGAGAGAGAGAGAGAGTTATTTAATAAAGTGAAAGTAGCATTTATTGTTCCAGAGTTTCATCTCAAAGTAGGGAAAAGAATCAGTTTATACTGGAGACATGCTTACCATATTGTTAGCAGTGCAATAGTCAGTTTACAGTCATTCAGACAGCAGACCATTTTGATAGAAGTAGCAAACATTATGCATCATTTTAATGTGGGTCTTAGAGTACCATTTTATTGGTATAAAAGGGAATGAGATGGCAGGTAAGGTTGCAAAGAAGGCCATCAAAATAATCACACTGAGATTGGAGGAAAGGTGGTAAAAGCAAAGGGAAGAAGAGAAGACAAAGATGATGGCTTTATAGAGTTCAAAGAAAAGTAAGATACACAGAAGGAACAGCAGAGATGAGGCAATGATAACAAGACTTAGATTTTGGCACACTGGAATAAACGCTGCAGGTAATATAATAGAGATCACGTGATATACACAGTCAGAAATATGAGGTAGTAAAAAAACAGCTGATATTGCTAAAGCACCGATTGGTTGTTTGCCATCTGGCAATAATCACGGAGGAAGAAGACTGGAGCGTGAAGCAGGTGAGCAGCTGCAGGTGTGTGTGTGTGTGTGCGCGTGCGTGCGGGGGCAGGATCGAAGGGGGCGTGGCTTATAAACTACCTGCAGCAGGTAGGTTCGGGTTACTCTTTGCTACATCGTTATTTCCTGCTGCAGATTGAACCTGGTTCACCTGTGCAGATTCATTTAATCACACAGCGGTTAACAGCAGACCACAGACTGAAACTTCACCTCAATCACCGGAAGTTGTTTTTAAAGTGCTTGATTTAATTTTTCTAACCAAGTCGGACGCGTTTGATCTTCGTCACGTTTCCTGAGATGAGCTCATCCACCAGCGGGTAAGTTAATCATCTTCCACACTTCTGTTAGATGTCGTTTATCTTCTCTCTGACCTCTCTGCTCACAACATTTCAGTGAGTTTTCCGGTTTGTGAGTCTGTGTTGGGTTTTTTGTGCTTTTTGAGCTCTTTACTCTGCATGAAAACAAAGTCTCAAATGCCACAGAGACTACCTTGTTGTTATTGTCATTTTAAGCACATGTTTTCAGGAAACATGTTTCCCAATGTGAGACTCTGAGGGTGGCAATTTCCACTGAACAGTTCAAGAACCGGTTTTGTGTGTGTGTGTGTGTGTGAGAGAGAGAAAGAGAGAGTCTCATTGACACAGTGCTGTCAGGAGTGTATCCAGTGTCCTGCGTGCCCTCGGGGTATGAGTTTATACCGCAGGTGTGCGTGCGTGCAGGTGTGCGTGCCTCGGTTGGCATGGTTACAGTGACAATAGTGACAGTGTAAGGCGTGCTTATGTGGTGCAGTCAGGGCTGTTTTAATGGAGAAAAACTAAGTTCATTAAAAAACAAACAGACTTTATTACATTTCAGTGGAGACTTATTGATATTAAATAAGTAACTGATTGATATGTTTGATACAGACACGTCTGCAGCCTTTTCCAAAATAGCTAGAGTTACTAGCAGGGTTCAAACAGTTTGATGAGTTGGTAAAGTTTTCTCAGCAAACTTGAAATCTTTCAACTGATGTGAGAAGTTTTACTGGTTGAACAAAACAAGACACTTTTAAGATGTTACCTCTGACTCTGGGAACTTTTCTTTTTGACCTTTTGTACCAAACAAATGCAAACAAATGGACAAATAATGATGATAATACAAGTAATACTTTGTTTATGGGTTTAATTGCTTTATTGTTGCGCTGTAGGAATGTGTTGCAGTGGTGAAACAGCCTCTCCGCCCAACAACAGCCCAACAACATTTGGGTGTCTGACAGCAGATTGATCCTCTGCCAAGCCTGAACTGAAGCTTGGAAAGTTACGATGAAACATGCAGCAGTGTGTCTGTGTGTGTGTGAGTTCATGTTGTCTCTCAGGTTTTGGTCTCTGCTGGATCCAAAAATAAAAACGTTGATCCCTGCGGTTTGCTGTCTTCAAACATGAAGAACATGTAGCAGCCTTCTCGTGTTCTGAGCTGTTTTACACCACAATGCTGCAAAGGTTTCTGTCACCAATCAGAAGTGAAGCTGCTGATAACTTTTGCATTGGAAATTCAGTGCAAGCTTTCAACTGTAAGTGACTTTGACTTTGAATTTAGTGTTGAATCTCTCAGTTCAATCAATCAACAGAATATTAATTAACAACAACACAGGTAGTCTCATTTATCAAAGAAGAACAGCAGACGTTGTTTGGCTCCTGTAGCCAGGTGCAGGTTGCGTGATGGGATGCAGATGTGTAAAATCAGCAAGTTAACAGCTGGCCGGAGAATTAATTGAGGTTTGACCTGGATTAGTACAAGTAAGAACATTGTGTATGACCAGGGGAACATGAAGACGTATGAATGACCTATATTTATATCACATCTTTCATGCACAGAATGCTCAAAGTACTTTACAATTCAGCAGCTAAAACAACACAAGTTTAAAACCCCACACAAGAAGGAAGGGAGACAGCTAGTTTTACTATTCATAACTTTTAAAGGAAAGAGAAGACACTGAATTAAAAAAGTCATTAAGTAAGTTGCTGGTTGTGGCTATATTAAAACAATACATTTTTAGGGGAAGCATCCCTAAAGACATTTTTCTGGTGGAGGATCAAAAAAAGACTGATATTAAAGGGAATTAGGCCATTTAGTGCCTTTTCTAAAAATTAAGAAAAAGACAAAAGATGCAGGAAACCAGTGCAGGTTGCCTAAAACAGAAGTTATATGATCTCTGTTTTCAGCAGCTTTTATAGGCCAGTATATCGAGTGTTGCAGTAGTCAAGACGACTAGGCGATAGGAAAGCACCAATAAGCTTTAAAGCATCTTGCTGACTTTGGATGTCTCACATTTGCTATATTGTTCATATGACTAAAGGTAGATTTGGTCAGTGAATTAAAATAGTATTTAAAGTGGTGAGAATCTAAAATGTCTCCAGTGTTTTGTAAGTTATGGTTGTGTCTGTGAGGCCAGATGTCCCAGTTGGTAACCCACCCAGTAGTCGTCCAGATCAACAAAATCATTAAGGTTCCCCTTCTGGGCGCCATAGACATCTGTACCAAATATAACGACAATCCATCTGATATGCATTGAAGTTTTCAGGCTGGATGAAACTGGTCAACCAACCAACCAACCAACCAACCAACAGACTGACATCACCATCACTGTTGTATTGCAACAAGGAAGTGAAGGAAATCTAAAATGTCTCCAGTGTTGTAACTTATGGTTTTGTCTGTGAGGCCAGATGTCCCAGTTGATAACCCACCCAGTATTCGTCATTAAGGTTCCCCTTCTGGGCGCCATGCATATCTGTACCAAATATAACGATAGTCCAATTGATATGCATTCAAGTTTTCAGCCTGGATGAAAGTGGTCAACCAACCAACCAACCAACCAACCAACCAACCAACAGATTGGCATTGCCATCACTAGAGCAACACTGACTGTTATATTGCAACAAGGAAGTGAAGGAAACAAGTCTGTTAAATTATACTTAATCAGCTTTCCTTCTCATGTCTTTATAAGGACAAAAACAAACCCCTAGAGACAAGTTTTGGGTTTCCATGTTCACTTTAATAGCCTAGAGTCAGATTCTCAAGAACCTGAACGCCTCAGGTTATCTGTGTGGAAATTACTTAGTGGAGGTCGAGAGTGGTCCCGTGTTTCCATCTAATATTATTATAGAGGAGTCTTGTGTCAGTGGTTGGTCTTAATGATGTCACTGAGCTCAGGTGAGCCAACCTGCAGGTTTATGCATTGTTTCTGTGTCACGTTTTACATTGTTTCTGTGTCACGTATCGCATAACTGTAGCTACAGTTTCACTACAGCCTGTGACCTGACCTGTAGTGGATGTTAAGTGTTACTCGAGAGGCCGGATTGTGTTTGCGAGATCAGTTTGACCCAGTTCCCACCTGACGCTACAATAACCATCACTAAAAATGTGACATTCAAAACACAGTTCTCATTGTTCTGAATGCCACTTCTCATTTTGACTGCTTCAAACTGTGACATGTAGTGACAACTAGACTCAGTAGAACTGGATGATGTTCAAACACTGTTTTATTTGGATATAGTTTGCTAATAACTGCTGTTACTGTTGGATACAAATACTTGAATCTGCTCTAATATCTAATAGTAAATAGCGGAAGAGGAAGGAGTCATAAAGAACTAAGTTTGTAGTGACAGAGGAGGTAAAAAGAAGAAGACCATTAAACCAGTTGTGTTAAAGAGGAAACAGAGCAGGTTCTGAGTTGATAAGTGTTTTCAGAGTTGGTAATGTGTTTTTATTAGTGTTGCTGAGGCTGCTGGGCTTCATTATGACTCAGATTACCTTCATTACATCCCCAGGCTCCAAACCTCTGTGGTGGCAGGCCGAGCGGACTCTTGACTAGCTAACATCTGCGGGCTAATGTCTCCTCTGATGGTCGTAACAACACGTAATGTTACTACGCTATTAAACACCCTGCTTCCTTCAGCTTTATGGCTGCTGTTACCTGCAGCGAGTCTGCACAGAAACACACACTAACGCCACCGCAGGGCCAAACAGGGTCAAACAAAAAGGGCCAGCTTGGTTGATTTTGCACGTTTTAAGGTCATGTTTAGAGTGGAAACAGCACTGTATTAACAAGGGTTGCATTGTTTACTTCAATTACTTTCGTTACTTTAACCTTCTGCAACCCTTGGTCCTCATACGGGGACATTACATTCTGGGTCTGCTGGACCTTAAACTTCATTCTACTTAACTTTGACCTGTTGACCTTGTTTGTTAAAGTCTATGTAAAGTAAGAATAAATTATCACAGAAAAGTGTGTTGTTAACCACACTGCCAGATTTGAATGATTATAGAAATCGCCAAATATATGAAATTAGGCTTCAAAGTTGTGTAAAAATCAGCCTCTTTCTCTGCTCCCAAACACTGTGGCCTTGGCCTCCGAGTTCGCTGAAACCCTGCCCCCTACCAAGTGTCACCTGTCAATCAAAGTCACCACCTCTACCAGAAACATGGACGCTACATCTGAGAGCTTTCTGCTGCTAACTCAGCTGCTAACTCAGCTGCTAGCTCGGCAGCTAACTCAGCTAACTCGGCTAACTGTAGACTGTAGTAGTAGTAGTGTGTGCTGAATGTATTCATACCTCTACAGCAGCAGGGGCAGGTTTATGCTAACGCAATGATAATGTTTGTAGTTTGATATGCTAAACAAATATAACTAATTTTAGCAACAAGGTACAACACTGCTAATCAAGACATTTGAGTTTTATACACTGGTGAATTAATTGTTATACAGTAAAATAAACCCATCTTCCCCCATATGAGGACAATCTTTTTCTTTTTCAAAAACTACTTCCTGTTCAAAGACTATCCTTAGTTTTTGTTCTCATCAAGTCCTACTAATCCCAAATATAGGAGAGATTAAAAATGCATACCAAGCAAAAGCTCAGGTCTCAGGAGGTTAAATCACCAGGTTGACTGTAATACACTGCTCACAGAAATGTGTGATTTGATTCTTCAAGGCTTGGATTATGATAAATGATGTAAATGGTTAATGCCGGTAACTGTAGTTCACAGGCTTGCAAAGGAGCTGACGTGCAAACAGCTCAACGACACAGTGTTGACACTGAATGAATAATCTGTTGGGAAGTTTATTCAAAGCGGAAAAACTATGCAAATATTAACTCATGTGTACAGATGTAAAGGAAACCAAACAATGTGTGTGTGTGTTCACCTGCATGCAGCCTGATAATGCATGTTATAGCCTCAGTGCAGTAAGCTGAGCCTGATTCAACCTCCTCTTTTCTTTTTTTTTCTTTGGGAGGTTTCTGCTTGGGCTCACTGAGATGAATGATGGGTTTGTGTTTTTTGGAGGAGAGTAATGTCAGTCTTCTAGCTGCAGGCTCTCTATCTTCTGTAAAATGCAGTGAATGAAAAGTATGGCTTCCTGTATGATTTGTGTGGATCTGAAGCGTTTTGAGTGGGGGTGTCAGCGCTCCATCGCACCAGAGGTTTTCTGAACTGTCACCTTTTTCATCTCACCTCTTCGCAGGCTTGCTTGACTGCTTTGCTGAAGGGCCAAACGGTGCCAACATGCTTCTCCCTGTAGGGCCTGGCTTTTTGTTACAGAGCCAGTGTGGTTTACCAGCACTTAGTGTTGAAACAGGCCCATCCTGGTTTCCAGTGAAGAGTCAAATGAAGCCAAACAGAGCCAACCTGGCTCCCATTGAGCGAGCCGAGCTGGAGAGGGAGAGGTTTAGTCTGGTTTCAGTTGTGTAACGGAGCCAACTTGGCCTTGATTGTGAAACGGGGCCAAACATTACTAAGCTTGGCTTCTATAGTAAAAGGATGGCCTTGCTACAAATTAGGTTATCCTGCTTTTGCACGGCCAAACAAGCCCTCAGGTGTAACATTGTTCTTTGTAACCAAACCAGGCCAAATAAAACCTCTGCCCCAGCTCTCTGATCAAGGTTTGGTGTTTTAAATTAAATTCAGAGTTTTAGTATTATGCCTCGGTACAACAGAGCAGATTTTCATCCTCTGACATTTATTTCCACTTAAAAGAAAACTAATTAAATTGATATTTCTCTTCAGTGAAACATGCATTTTTTAAATTATACTTTGTTATTATACTTTATTCATCCTTAAGAGTGAATTCACCCAAATCCTCCTCTGTCCACACCAACAGCGTGGTATCTCTATGACTCTGCAGTAGGTTGTTTAATAGAAGTATAATATTAAGATATGATAGAGGAAAATGTAATTGTTTCTTTAAGGGAAACTAACTTTGTAGAGATTAAGTAAACATTTCCAGATTAGCTTTTGGTTTTGCAGACAAGTGTTGGACAAACTGGCTTTCTGTCATTCTTAGCTTCACACCAATAAAAACAACACCTGTTAGTGTCAGATGGAGCCAAAGCCATGAACATTATTTTAGTCTACAGACTGAAATCTCCTTATCGGAGTCTGAAATGTGTCGGCTTTCTGGGTTTTTTAAGTTGGCGTCCTCCTCTCTCAGCGTCTGTGATCCTCGCCGCTTTATCCCAAAACACTTCTTCCTCTTTCAGTCCATATAATTCACTGCACTCGCTGCCTCGTGACACCACTTCCAGCTTAGTTAGTTTAACATTCAAATCTCCACAGAAACGTTAACGTATTTGGGTCATGAGATTAAGATCTGTGCAGTTTTAAAAAGGCTCTTCTGACACCTTTAGAAATTTCAGTCCCATTTAGCCCGAAACTAAATTTGACATAATCACCGAGCATGGAATTATAAAAGTCCTAACTGTCTTGTCTCGTGTGCTTTTTAAAATCAAGACTGAAAACTGTTGGACTGCTGTTTTCATTCTGTTGTTATGGGTTTTTTAACCCTCCTGTTGTCCTCGAGTCAAGGAAAGAAGGAAGGGAGGGAGGAAGAAGGAAAGGACGAAGGATGGAAAAGAGGAGGAAGGAACGAAGGAAGGGAGGGAGGGAGGGAGGGAGGAAGGATGAAAGGAGGAAGGTAGGGAGGGAGGAAGGAAGGATGGAAAGGAGGATGGAAGGGAGGAAGGAGGGGAGGAGGAAGGAAGGAAAGGAGGGAGGGAGGGAGGGAGGAAGGATGGAAAGGAGGAAGACAGAAGGAAAGGAAGAAGGAAGGGAGGAAGACAGAAGGAAAGGAAGAAGGAAGGAAGGAAGGAAGGAAAGGAAAGACAGAGGAAAGAAGGAAGGAAGGTAGGAGGGAGGGAGGAAGGATAAAAGGAAGGGAGGAAGGAAAGGAGGAAAGAAGGAACAGTCAAAACAGACGGGGTCAATTTGACCCGGGAGGACGACATGAAGGTTAAAAATACTTTGGAGTTTAAATGTTTTTTCCAAAAATGGAAAGTGAAGCATAAAATGTGTGGTGGTTATTTTAAGGCCACTGTGTCTTCACATACAGCTGGCTTCAAAGTGCCAAATAAATTCAGCGGCCTGCGCTACGAACTTCCCCCGGGGGGCAAATCTAATTATTGTGATTTATAAAGCGATGAAGAGTTTGTTTGTTTGTTCCTCCGTGGAGTCGGTCTGCATGCTCTATTAAAGCTTTTTAAAATGAACACATCAGTGGCTCATTCATTTTTAAGAATGGACTGTAATAACTGTAAACAGAGCCTCGAGCCATGGCATTTTCATTAAAGGGCCACATAAAGACCAATCTGATCTAATGTGGGCCGGATCTTTAAAAAGATGGAGGAAAGGAAGGAAGGAAATAAGAAGGGAAGGAAGGAAAGACAGGCTAAAGGAAGGAGTGAAGAAGGACAGACAGATGGAAGGAAAGAAAGAAGGAAGGAAGAACAGAAGGAAGAAAGGGAGGAAGGAAAGAGGAAGGAAGGAAGGACAGAAGGAAGAAAGGGAGGAAGGACCGATGGAAGGAAAGAAGAAAGAAGGACGGAAGAACAGAAGGAAGGAAGAACAGAAGGAAGAAAGGAAGAAAGGGAGGAAGGACAGATGGAGGGAGAGAAGGAAGGACAGAAGGAAGGGAGGGAGGAAGGACAGAAGGAAGGACAGATGGAAGGAAGGACAGAAGGAAGAAAGGTAGGAAGGACAGATGGAAGGAAGGAAAAGAACACAGGAAGGAAAGTGGGCCGGATTGGACCCCTCGGCGGGCCGGTTCTGGCCCATGGGCCGCATGTTTGACACCCCTGCTGTAAACTAAGCCTCAAGCCACGGCAGCTTGGGTTATTCCCAGCTTCTCCAATCAGAACCCAACGTCCATTTATGTTCCTGTGTAATCTGTTGTGGTCATGTTCGCTGTTTATTTTCACATTTTAACCCTTTTAAATTTAAACTAAACCACATGGACACACTAAAACGTTATTGACCCATATATGCAAATTTGGAAGATGACATCCTTACTCTTAAGCTCTGATTGGCTCAGTTGTATTTCGCTGTCATGGAAACGGCAGTCAAAGAGCATTCATTCAATTCACTGAACAAAGTGATTTAAAGTTATAACCTCAGGCTATATTTCCTCTTTGTAACTTTAAGGTTGTGTTATGGTCACCAGTTGGAAATGTTTCACCTTCCTTTCTGAATGTTTTACCCTTTAGAGTTTAGTACAGTAGTGACTCTGAATTGTCCTTTTGTTCCTGCTGTGAATCCACGCTTAGTGCAGCTGTCATACAAACTTTTCACGGCTGCTAAATCAACAAA
>NC_070583.1:34738942-34759656 GCF_027409825.1 Scomber japonicus | reverse complement strand
GGATAAGGAGGAAGGAGGAAGGAAGGGAGGAAGGAAAGGAGGAGGAAGGAAAGAGAGAGGAAGGAAAGATGGAAGGAAATAAGGAAGGGAGGGAAGAGGAAGGAAAGGAGGGAAGGAAATAAGGAAGGACGGAGGAAATAAGGAAGGGAGGAAGGAAAGAAGAAGGGAGGGATGAAGGAAAGAAGGAAGGAGGGGTGAAGGAAGGACAGAAGGAAGGGAGGAAAGAAGGAACAGTCAAAACAGACGGGGTCAATTTGACCCGGCAGGACAACAGGAAGGTTAAAAAAACCATTATGATAGAATTGGTGCTTTTATTTTGAAAACAGGAAGCGGCCATTCCATAGCTGAAGTTGTGTTGCATCTTGGGTAATGTGAGTGTGAGTAGTCAGCTCTTGATGCATACTCTGCATTTCTGGAGAATCTAGTAAACCATCCAGGAACTTCTCACATACTCTAAATCACATATTTCACATGACGTCAGAGTTAGTACGAGTAGTAGGAAAGTACCTGCAGTCGTCTCAGCTTCTCGCAGGTACTTCCTGTCAGGTGTTCGACCTCAGTCAGACGGACGTCCAGGTCAGCCAACCAGACGGCAAGATCCTCCCGCTCCGCCTCAAACCCCTCCCACTCTGAGACGAACAGCTGAGAGCAAAAACACTCAAGTTATTCACCTCGGTTTGTAGGAAGGAAGGAAGGAAGGAAGGAAAGAAGGAAGGAAGGAGGACTGATAGCTGAAACTTGCTTTAACCTTCGTGTCATCAAATTGACCCTGTCTGTTTGACTGTTCCTTCTTTCCTTCCTCCTTCCTTCCTCCCTTCTTTCCTCTGTCCTTCTTTCCCTCCTTCCTCCCTACTTCTTTTCCTTTCGCCCTCCCTCTGTCCTACCTCCCTCTTTCCTTCTCTATTTCTTTCCTTCCCTCCTACCTCCCTTCTTTCCTCCTACCTTCTTTTCCTTTCTCACTCACTCCCTCCCTCCTTCCTTCTTTCCTTCCTTCCCTCCTTCCTCCCTCCCTCCCTCCCTCCTTCCTTCCCTTCCTCCCTCCCTCCTTCCTTCCTTTCCTTCCTCCCTCCTTCCTTCCTTTCCTTCCTCCCTCCTTCCTTCCTTTCCTTCCTTCCTCCCTCCTTCCTTCCTTCCTTCCTTCTTTCCTTCCTTCCCTCCTCTCTCCCTTCCTTCCCCCTCCTTTCCTTCCTTGCCTCCTTCCTTCCTCCTTCTTTCCTTCTCCCTCCCTCCTTCTTTCCATCTTTTCTTCCTTCCTTTCTTCCTTCCTCCCTCCGTTTCTCCCTCCCTCCCTCCTTTTCCTCCCTTCTCTCTCTCCTTCCTTCCTTCCTTCCTTCCTTCCCTCCTTTCCTTCCTTCCTTGAGTCGAGGAGAACATGAGGGTTGAAGTTATTTGCCTGGTGTTTGTTACTGAACGTGTTATAGCAGAGCAAACAGTCGCTGAAGTATAAAAATAAACCATGATATAAAAGTTAAATTAAAATAAGTTAAAATGATGTGACAGCCACTCTGCAGATGTTCCAGTACTATAAGTAGTTTCATTATCAGGGTCTTCAGACCTTGAGCTGTGATGTGATGGTTTCCAGTCTGGCGTTGACGTGGTCCCATCGTGCTCCGCTCTCCCTCGCTGAGGCCAGAACCCGAGCCTGCATCGCTCCCTGAAACAGCCGAGTCAGCGTCCGGTTCCTCTGAGTCAGACTGTCCAGCTGCACGAGACGAGACCCCGCCTCACTACGCAGCCTCTGAGGACACACACACACACCACACGCACACGCACACACACACAGACACAGACACACACACACACACACACCTTAGTATTTTTCTGTACCTTCCTTCTTGCCTTTCCTTCCCCCCTTCCTCCTTTCCTCTTGTCTTTCCTTCTTCCTCCCTTCCTCCTTTCTCCCTTCCTTCCTCCTTTCCTCCCTTCTTTCTCCCTTCCTTCCTCCTTTCCTCCCTTCTTTCTCCCTTCCTTCTTTCTTTCTCCCTTCCTTCCTTCCTTCTTTCTCCCTTCCTTCTTCCTTCTTTCTCCCTTCCTTCTTTCTCCCTTTCTTCCTTCTGTCCTTCTTTCCTCCCTTCCTTCCTTCTGTCCTTCTTTCCTCCCTTCCTTCCTTCTGTCCTTCTTTCCTCCCTTCCTTCCTTCTGTCCTTCTTTCCTCTCTTCCTTCTTTCTCCCTTCCTTCCTTCTTCCTCCCTTCCTTCCTTTCTCCTTCCTTCTTTCTCCCTTCCTTTCTCCTTTCCTTCCTTCTTCCTCCCTTCTCCTTCCTCCTTTCCTCCCTCCTTCCTCCCTTCCTTTCTTCTTCCTCCCTCCTTTCCTCCCTTCTTCCTCCCTTCCCTTCCTTCTTCCTCCTTTCCTTCCTCCCTTCCTTCTTTCCCCATTCCTTCCTTCTTCCTTTCCTTCCTTCTTCTTTCCTTTTATTCTTTCCTTCCTTCCTCCTTTCCTTCCTTCTTCCTCCTCTCCTTCCTTGACTTGAGGACAACAGGAGGGTTAGGGTTAGGTATTTTACTGACTGGTTGAGCTTTACGACCGGCTGCTGAGTGATTAAACCTTTAACTATAAACTTCAATCTAACTCTGCTCTAACGTCTCCTCACCTCAAACCTCCTCAGCTCCTCCTGGCAGTGACGTAGGTAACATGAGCAGAGTTTGGTGAACCGACGGCCTGCTCAGCCAATCGCAGCCAAGCGTCCAGGTGAGCGTGTTCTTTCATGAACTCGTGCCAAAGGATCCATCGTCTCTCCAACCTGGTCGATGCAGAGAGAGACAGAAATACTCAAAGAGACAGAAAGAGACAATTACATTTCTTGTGGCAGTACTCAGCTTTACAAAGAGCTCAAATGAAACTGTAACTAGGAAGGAAGGAAGGAAGGAACGAGGGAAGGAAGGAAGGAAAGGCAGAAAGAAGGAAAGAAAGGTAGGAAGGAAGGGTAGAAAGAAGGAAGGAAGGAAGGAAGGAAGGAAGGAAGGAAGGAAAGGTAGAAGGAAGAGAAAGGAGACAAGGAAGGAAGGAAGGAAGGAAGGAAGGAAGGAAAATCAGACAGGAAGGAAGGAAGGAAGGAAGGAAGGAAGGAAGGAAGGAAAGGAAGAAGAAGAGAAAGGAGACAAGGAAGAGGAAAGGAAGGAAAATCAGACAGGAAGGAAGGAAGGAAGGAAGGAAGGAAGGAAGGAAGGAAGGAAGGAAGGAAAATAAGACAGGAAGGAAGGAAAGGTAGAAGGAAGGAAGGAACGATAGAAGGAAGGAACGAAGGAAAGGTAGAAGGAAGGAAAAGTGGAAGGAAAGGTGGAAGGGAAAGGAGGGAAGGAAAGGTAGAAGGAAGGAAGGAAGGAAAGAAGGAAGGAAGGAACAGTAGAAGGAAGGAACGAATGAAAGGTAGAAGGAAAGGTGGAAGGAAGGAAGGAAGGAAGGAAAAGGTAGAAGGAAGGAAGGAACAGTAGAAGGAAGGAACGAATGAAAGGTAGAAGGAAAGGTGGAAGAAGGAAGGAAGGAAGAAGCCAAAAAGCATTTCCCCCACCAAGAAACCTCATCATGAAACCAACGTCTGAGAAACTGTTGACAGTCAGCCTCCGATAATCCAGTTAGTAACATTCATCTAACTCTTGTGAGTGAGAGGATGAAGCTCTGGTTATAAATCCACTCACTGGCCGCATCCCTGCAGGTCGCCATCTTGGCTCCAGCTGTCGTCCAGTCGCTGCGTCTCCTCTCCGTTCAGCTCCGGTGGAAACGACGAGCTGAGAAGGAACGGAGACTCAGACGGATCCAGCAGCAGCTCCATATCCATCACTTCCTCTCCACTCACTACATCGCTTCCTCCAATGGCGTGGACGGCGTCGCCATGGCGATCTGAAGGGAGTGCGTCTACTCCGGGCATCCTGACATCATGCTAGCGTCACACTGTTGGGAAACGTAGAAGAGAGAATGAATTAATCTTCTATGTTGAAAGAAATAATTTAACCGGAAAACAGAAAAAAATAATATCTATCTAAGGAAGGAAGGAAGGAAGGAAGGAAGGAAGGAAGAAGGAAGGAAGGAAAAGAAAGATTGGAAAAGAAGACAGGAAGGAAGGATGGAAGGAAGGAAGGAAGGACAGATGGAAGGAAGGAAGGAAGGACAGATGAAGGAAGGAAGGAAGGAAGGAAGATAGGAAGGAAAAGAAAGAAAAGAAAGATTGGAAAAGAAGACAGGAAGGAAGGATGGAAGGAAGGATGGAAGGACAGATGGAAGGAAGGAAGGAAGGAAGGAAGGACAGATGGAAGGAAGGAAGGACAGATGGAAGGAAGGACAGATGGAAGGAAGGACAGAAAGACGAAAGAAAAGAAAGATTGGAAAAGAAGACAGGAAGGAAGGAAGGAAGGAAGGAAGGAAGGAAGGAAAAGAAGACAAGAAGGAAAGAAGGAAGGAAGGAAGGAAGGAAGTAAAGTGGACCTGATTGGACCCCTCAGCGGCCCAGTTCTGGCCCACCGCCCCACATGTTTAACCCCCCTGGTATAATTCATCTGTGTGGAATCATCATTCAGGTTCTTCCTTAATTTAAATCATCCTTCTGTATCAGGATGCTTTCACACATCAGGAAGTTGTTTTCAGTGTAAATAATAATCTGCAGCATCTTGAACACATACGGTTAAAACCTCGACTGAATAGTTTTTACAGGAAGTCGGAGCAGAATCTAAAGTTCCTGTTATTCAACCCTGCGGACGAATTCAACCATTATTACAAGCTGGTTTAAACATGTTTAAGATGCTGCTGCTGAGCTGAGACCACACACACACACACACACACACACCACACACCTGCAGTCACACACAAACCTGCAGCCACACACACACACCTGCAGGACAACACACACACACACACCTGAAGCCACACACACACACACACACACCTGCAGCCACACACACACCTGCAGCCACACACACACACACACCTGCAGACACACACACACACACACACACACCTGCAGACACACACACACACACACACACACACACCTGCAGACATACACACACACACACACCTGCCTGCAGCCACACACACATACACACCTGCCTGCAGCCACACACACACACACAACCTACACCTGCAGCCACTCACACACACCTGCAGACACACACACACCTACACACACACACACACAACACACCACACACACACACACACACACACACACACACACACACACTGAGAGGACACGCTGAAGGTTAGTCAGTCTACTATCACCTGAAGAAGAATTAAAAGGCTCATATCTCAGCAGGATTTAGATAAAAGAAGGAAGGAAGGAAGGATGGAAGGAAGGACAGAAGGATGGAAGGATGGAAGGAAGGAAGGACAGAAGGATGGAAGGAAGGCAGGAAGGGAGGAAGGAAGGAGGGAAGGACAGAAGGATGGAAGGATGGAAGGAAGGAAATTATCAAAGGAAGGACAGACAGATGGAAGTATGGAAGGAAGAAAGGAAGGAAAAGAAAACAGGAAGGAAGGAAGGACAGATGGACGGAAGGGAGGAAGGACAGATGGACGGAAGGGAGGAAGGAAGGAAGGAAGGAAGGAAGGAAGGAAGGAAGGAAGAATTTACATTAAATTTCCAATTTAACACTTTTAAAAATCATGTTTAAATGTGCCAACAATCTAAAAACAGCCTAAACTTCCTTCCTCTCATCTTCTTTACTGACCTTTTCTTCTCTTTTCTCTCCGTTCAAGAACTGAGTAAAAAAAAGGAAGCTGTGCGTCTGCAGTCTTTATCAATAATTCATCTGTTAAGAATATCACCTTCATACTGCATTAATATCTAATCCTGACTTTGTCTGGACTAAAGAAAGAAAGAAAGACTAAACTCCTCCTTCACATGTAACACTAACATTAATCTTCTACGTCGAAAGAAGATTGGAAGGAACAGACGGATAGACTGACGGAAGGAAGGAAGGACAAATGAAAGGAAGGAAGGAAGGAAGGAAGGAAGGAAGGAAAGACAGACAGATGGAAAGACAGATGGAAGGAAGGAAGGAAGGAAGGAAGGAAGGAAGGAAGGACAGATAGAAAGAAGGAAGGAAGGAAGGAAGGAAGGAAGAAAGGAAGGAAAGAAGGAAGAAAGGAAGGGAGGGAGGGAGGAAGGAAGGAAAGACCGATGGAAAGAAGGAAGGAAGGGAGGGAAGGAGGAAGGAAGGAAGGAAGGAAGGAAGGAAGGAAAGAAGGAAGAAAGGAAGGAAAGAAGGAAGAAAGGAAGGAAAGAAGGAAGGAAGAAAGGAAGGAAAGAAGGAAGAAAGGAAGGAAGGGAGGGAGGGAGGGAGGGAGGAAGGAAGGAAAGACTAAACTCCTCCCTTCATATGTAATACTCATTTACTAATAATGCAGTTTGATCTTAATGAGGATTTAACTGTTACATCCTGAGTGTGACTTCTCTTCTTTAACCCTCCTGTTGTGTTCGAGTCAAGGGAGGAAGGGAGTAATGGAAAGAAGGCAGGGAGGGAGAGAGAAAGGAAGGAACGACAGAAGGAAGAAAGGGGGATGGAAGATGGAAGGAAGGAAGGGAGGAAGGGAGGAAAGGAAATAAGGATACCTTCCTTATTTGGAGGATGGAGGAAGGAACGACGGAAGGAAGGATGGAGGAAAGAAGTAAGGAAGGAAGGAAGGGTAGGAGGGAGGGAGGAAAGAAGGTAGGAGGGAGGGAGGAAGGAAGGAAGGAAGGAAAGAAGGACATAGGAGAGAAGGAAGGAAGGAACGACGGAGGAAAGAAGTAAGGAAGGAAAGAAGGTAGGAGGGAGGGAGGAAAGAAGGAGAGAAGAAGAAAGAGGAAGGTAGGGGGGAGGAAGGACAGAAGGAGGGAAGAAAGGGAGAAGAAGGAAAGAAAGAGAGAGATGGAGAGAGGAAGCACAGATGGAAGGAAGGAAGGGAGGGAGGGAGGAAGGAAGGAAGGAAGGAAGGAAGAAAGGAAGGAAGGAAGGAAGGAAGGAAGGAAGAGTCAAAACAGACGGGTCAATTTGACCCATGAGGACGACAGGAAGGTTAAAGGTTAAAGAGCTGATTGAAGGCTGAGACTCATACGACTAGAATTACTATCATGACTTTATATTTAAAGGTTTTACTATCATGTTTATATTTAAAGGTTTTACTATCATGACTTTATATTAAAGGTTTTACTATCATGACTTTATATTAAAGGTTTTACTATCATGTTTATATTTAAAGGTTTTACTATCATGACTTTATATTAAAGGTTTTACTATCATGACTTTATATTAAAGGTTTACTATCATGACTTTATATTAAAGGTTTTACTATCATGACTTTATATTAAAGGTTTTACTATCATGACTTTAGAAGAAGTTAAATTACAGTCTTGTCCGTCACGTTTATCAGTAATAACAGAATTTAAAGAGAGAGACTGTCCTCTTGACAACAGGTTGTAAATGTATGTGTGTGTGGTGGAGGAAGAGGAGGAGGAGGAGGAGGAGGAGGAGGAGGAGGAGGAGGAGGAGGAGGAGGAGGAGGAGGAGGTAGATGGAGGAGGAGGAGGAAGAGGGGTGGATGGGGGAGGTGGAGGAGGAGGTAGATGGAGGAGGAGGAGGAGGAGGAGGAAGAGGGGTGGATGGGGGAAGATAAGGAGGAGGAGGAGATGGAGGTGGAGGAGGAAGATGAGGAGGAGGAGGTGGTGTGGATGGAGGAGGAGGAAGATGGAGTAAAATGACAACAGGTTGTAAACGTATGTGTGTGTGGTGGAGGAGGAGGAGGAAGATGAGGAGATGGATGGAGGAGGAGGAGGAGTGGATGGGGGAAGAGAAGGAGGAGGAGGAGGAGGAGGAGGAGGAGTGGATGGGGGAAGAGGAGGAGGAGGAGGAGTGGATGGGGGAAGAGAAGGAGAAGGAGGAGTGGATGGGGGAAGAGGAGGAGGAGGAGGAGGAGGATGATGATGATGGAGGAAGAGGAGGTAGATGGAGGAGGAAGATGGAGTAAAATGACAACATGTTGTAAACGTCAGTCGACCCAAAAAATATATATAGTTATATTTGAGTGACAGATGTGTCTAGCGGCTGTAGTAATTGTGGCCTGGAGCGCTGGAGCAGTTCAGGTTATATATAAATATATTTATATTTATATGTGTGTGAGGACAGATTTCATCCAGAGGAGGAGGAGGAGGAGGAGGAGGAGGAGGAGGAGTGGATGGAGGAAGAGTAGGTAGTGTGGATTGAGGAGGAGGAAGATGGAGGAAGAGGAGGATGGATAAGGAGAAGGGGATGATGGAGGAGAAGGATGAAGGAAGATGGAGTGGATAGCGGAGGAGGAGGAGGAGAACAAGGAGGAGGAGAAGGAGGATGGAGGAAGAGGATGGAGGAAGGGGAAGAAGAGGAAGAGGAGGAGGAGGAGGGAGATGGAGTGGATGGAGGAGGAGGATGGAGGAGGAGAAGGAGGATGATGGAGGAGAAGGATGAAGGAAGATGGAGGAGGAGGAGTGGATAAAGGACGAGGAGGATGGGGAAGGAGGAGGAGGAAGAGAATGAAGAAGGATGAGGAATGAGGAGGGAGGAGGAGTGGATGATGGAGGAGGAGATGATAGAAGAGGAGGAGGAGGAATGGATGGAGATGGAGGAGGAGGAGGGGATGGAGGAGGAAGAGGAAGAGGAGGGGGAGTGGATGGAGGAGGAGGGAGGAGGATGCAGGAGGAAGAGGAGGAGTGGATGATGATGGAGGAGGAGGAGGAAGAGGAGGAGAAAGATGGAGGAGTGGATGGAGATGATGCAGATGATGGAGGAGGAGGAGGAGGAGGAGGAGGAGGAGGAGGAGGAGGAGGACGACGACGACGACGACGGAGGAGGAGACTGCTGCTTGCCTCCCATTTCCTAACTGTGGGTCAGGACAGGTTTACAAATCATCCTCTAACCTTAACCCTGCAGTAGTTATTGTTGCCATGACAACGAAGGAAGGACATTGGATTATTATAATTATTAGGAGTATTTAATTCAGACCAATACAATAAGAGTTTAATGAACACCAGTCACATTTGAACATTTGCATATATACACACACACACACACACACACACACACACACACACACACACACACACACACACACACACACACACAAATATGTATCAGCTTTTTAAATGATGCATTTATTTCCATTGTAGTGAACTGTGAGTCACATTAGGAAAAAAACTGCTAAATTAAATGTTTATTATGTTTTTACAGCTCTAAAATATATAAATAGGTGAAATCTGACCCTGAAGAGCAGGTAAGGGTTAATTCTCTGCTTCTATTTGCCTCATTGCATTCCTCAAATGTGTGTTTTTTTATTTTTTTTACTCTCTGTAGCTTTGTTTTGTGCTCTATAAATAAAGTTAATTGCTTTTTTTTTTTTTCAACCCCTCTGTCCTGTTCTGCCCGACAACAGATCAGATGCTCGGCTTTTAAAATGTGCAGATACGAGAAGCGATAGACACACACACACACACACACACACACACACACACACACACTTCCTGTTCAGATGACATTTAGCACCTGAGTCTCAAGAGATCAAACATTAATATGAACATCTGTTGAACACGTGGACACACACACACACACACACACACACACTGCTGTTCCCCCTAGTGAGCAGAAAGTGTGAATGGAGCTTCATTAGTAAAACACACACACACACACACACACACACACACACACACACACACACACACACACACACACACACACACACACACACACAAAGAGAGCATCTTTATCTGTTGATGAGTCACCAGCTGCCTGAAGCTCAGAGCTGAAATACACACTGCACTGATGCTTCACACACACACACACACACACACACACACACACACACAGAGATCAGTGACTGTAATGGATCTATTTTTCATTCATTCAATTTCTACTTCTGTCTCCAAACTTCTGGCTCTTGTCACATTCAATAATAAGTATTGAGCAGTGTGAGTGCTGAGCAGAGTGTGTGGGGTTTACATTCATACACAGGTGAATACTTTACAGGTAGATTACAGGATCATCTTTTACTGTCTGAGGCCAAATAAAGAGGCTTCATTATTTCCTCACTTGGATGTTTACAGCTGGTGGTGGTGTGGATAGTTGATAAGCAGGAGAAAGTGTGTATGTCTAACATTTTACTAGCTGAGAAATTCTACCTCTCAGACTAAATGAACCATTTAATAACACAAAGGATTAAGTGAAATACACGTTGTCACAATCTGAATACAGTCTCATGTTACTTAGACTCAAAGTGCTTCATTCCCATGGAGAGTGAATGACATCAGATTACAGATATGTTGGATTTTTCCAAACTCTGCATAAAAAACTGGAATATCAGGACAAGCAGAGATGTGGATGATAAAAGCTCCGTCATAAACAAAACATGTTGACTAGACATAACAGAGAGGACAAACTTTTATACTAAGTAGCTAGTAATAGTAGTAGTAGTAGTAGTAGTAGTAGTAGTAGTAGTAGTAATAGTAGTAGGCTAGTAGTAGTAGTAGTAGTAGTAGTAGTAATAGTAGTAGTATCATTATCATTCTCATTATTATCATCATCATCATCATCATCATCAGGGATGTCCGATATGGCCGATATTTACTTAAAAATGTAATATCAGTATTGGGTTTTTATAACCGATGTTTGTTATGTAGGTTTCAGCATTTCCGAGCCTGAATGAACGCAGCATGGAACGTTTACCGGCACGCGCTTGATGACGTACAACAACAACAACACGCTAGACTCGTGGGTCGCTAACCGTTGCTAATCGTGGCTAACCGTCGCTAACCGTTGCTAACCGTTGCTAACAACTTAATAGCGTCCGCCGCCATGTACACGAACACACAAACAGAAACCAGGTTTACCTCCTCGTTGTCATTTTCTCTGTTATGTTTTCGGCGGGTCGCCTCTGTGACGTCACCGCCAGAGTCCGGTGGGTCCCAGAGCCATAGAGAGGGTTAGGGTCTCTATGGCGCCAGAGTCCGGTGGGTCATATCTGGGTGCTACTCTGCTGGAGACACAACAGCTGAGAGGTGCGAGGGAGAGCACTTCCTGTAAAAAGGTCCCGCCTCCAGAAACGGGGCTTATATCTGTGGTTTGGATCCATTTCCCAGTGAGTCCTACTGATAGTAAATTTGTAATTTACTGACATAGCCTACCTTAAGTTGAAGTAGTTATCTTATTTTGCTCAGACAGTGTTTACATGTGGAAAGCCATGTTGAATTTATGTTTGCATCCAGTGGAGCTTCACAGTAAAATTAGGCATAATGTGTTAATTCAACAGTAGGAGAAATGTTATATTGTTACACAGTTGGTGTAAAAAGCCTGAATATATCGGTATCAGAAATTAAGAGTCAGGGAATATCGGACTATCGGCAGAAAAGTAAATATTGAGCATCCCTAATTACTATTATTATTATTATTATTATTATTATTATCATTATCATTTTCATCATCATCATCATTATCCCTCCAAAATCATCATCAGGAGGCTTTGCTGTTGTTGGTCATGTAAATAATTGATATCAGTCAGCATGAGAACCAATGTATGCAAAATAAACTTCACATTTGCTCATGAAAACTGCTCTTCTACCAGGCCTCTTCTTTTTTCCTTTTTTCTTTTTTGTTCGTAGTAGTATTGTTAGTAGTTAGTAGTTTTTGTTAGTAGTTAGTAATTACAGTTAGTAATGTTTTTGGCTCTTCTGTCCAATTGCATCCAAACAGTCAAAGTCTAAATAATAGATGCAGTTGTTTGCATTTAAATGATTTCCCTGGTGATTGTCTATGTATTTATAAATGTTCCTTCATTATAAAGACCTTGCTCACATTAGTTTGTTTAGAAACGTCTCTTACAGTGATCATGTCTTCAGTCTCTGCAGGGTATCTCAGTGTAAGTCAGACATCAGTGTGTCCTGTTAGCAGAGCTCCACTAACTTATTATGCCACACATCACAACCTCTTAACTTCACACTGTTCATTTCTAACTTAACTACTTCATTACAGCCACTAACACGTCAGAGCAGCGCTGGAGCTCACTGACATGCTCTTAATAGGTTTTGGACAACAACAGAAGAGTAAGATATATCAGGCTTTGACACACACACACACACACACACACACACACACACACACACACTAAGAGAAATATCGAAAATCTCCAGTCATGTCATTTAACCTTCCTGTCGTCCTCCTGGGTCAAATTGACCCCATCTGTTTTGACTGTTCCTTCTTTCCTTCCTTCCTTCCTTCCTCTCTCCCTCCGTCCTACCTTCCTTCTTTCCTCCATCCTTCTTTTCCTTCCTTTCCTTCCTCCCACCCTCCCTTCCCCCTTCCTTCTTTCCATCCTTCCTCCCTACCTATTTTCCTTTCTCCCTCCCTCTTTCCTTCCTTCCTTCCTTCATTCCCTCCTTTCCTTCCTTCATTCCCCCTCCTTCCTTCTTTCCCTCCTTTCCTTCCTTCATTCTCCCCCCTTCCTTCTTTCCCTCCTTTCCTTCCTTCATTCTCCCTCCTTCCTTCTTTCCCTTCGTCCTACCTTCCTTCTTTCCTCCGTCCTTCCTTTCCTTCCTTCCCTCCTTCCGTCTGTCCTTCCTCCCTCCCTTCCTCTGTCCTTCTTTCCATCCTTCCTCCCTACCTATTTTCCTTCCTCCCTCCCTCCCTTCCTTCCTTGACTCTAGGACAACAGGAGGGTTAAATCACTTCCAACAAGCAGGAAATACTAAAATATTCAAATTCCTAAATGTCAGAGACAAACCGGCGACCCTTGATGTTAAATAGTGAACAATGAGAGCTGACGTACAATACTTGAATATATGCAAAGCCAAAGGAAGGTTTGTGTCTGGTACTTTTCCATGACAGTGCAAGGTTTAGTGTATGAGAGAGACTGAATGACACACACACACACACACACACACACACACACACACACACACACACACACGGAGAACAGCTTCATTTGCATCAGCCGAATTAAAACAGGATTACAACTATTCAAACAGTCAAATATTAGAGAATTTCATTGTGACGTTCAAGAATTGAAAAAGAGCCTCATGTTAGAGCAACACACCGCCTGAATACAGAACACACACACACACACACACACACCGTCTGAATACAGAACACACACACACACACACACACACACACACCGTCTGAATACAGAACACACAGGTTTTAGCTTTGAATTACAACTCAATTCGACAATCTTCAAGGATATTCGAGCTGCTCCGCACAGCGACTGCAAAACCATCACCTACTGTGTCGTCTTTAACACACACACACACACACACACACACACACACACACACACACACACACACCTCTCAGTCAGCCTTTAACCAATCCCTTCACTCAATCAGACAGACAGACGGACAATTTGTCTGATACCTGACATTATTAATGACATCACAGATGATGTCACCACCAGCTGAGTCAGACAGATGCACAAAAAAATAAAAAAATAAAAAATCCCAGCGATCGTATTGGATGAATGAGCTGGCAGCGAAGACTGATTGGCTGTAATGATTGATGCTTCGTCATTCAGTATGATTATCCGACAGAGGTGTGTGCGTGTGTGTGTGTGTGTGTGTGTGTGTGTGTGTCATTGACTTGTATGACTTTGACGCCTCCAACAAACAGCTGGAGTCTTAATGGTGTAACATCACATCACACAAGATCTGGAAACATTTCCTCCATATTTGAAATTTTTCTAAAGCTGCTTGGCATTATTTTTATACTTGTAAATCATCACCACATTTCATTTTATTGACTTGAGAAAAGTTACTAAACAAACAAGCTTCTTTCAGGCTTCCAATTTGCAGTTTCTCTTTAGTTCCACTTCACATCTGGAGGGAAACCTGCTGTTCAAACTCTTGTCAGACCGAGCTGTAAACATCTATCCTCCACTGAGCTCTGGCTGATTTCATTCCTTCCTACTGTGACGTTTTTTTGTCTTGGCATCACATCAGATCTGCAAGGACGCCGAGCCACGAAGGAGAAGAAGATACGCTCTGAGACGGGACTTTAGTCTTCAAGTGTTTTCATTGAGATTAATTAAAAATTCATGTACCTGCAAATCACTTCAAAGTGTTTGTCTGAACGGTTCTGAACGGTTTGACTTTGACAACTTTTGCATGAAGGCTGCAGGTCTGAAGAGCTAAACACTGATAGTCTATGTTCACATCAATCCTCAACTTTGCCTGTCTAGCAGTCCCTCTTTTTGTTACTATACTTCCACTGCAGCTCAACAGGGAGAAACAGTCTGAGGAAACACAAATAAGTTGATAGACGACTCGATATGACTCAGTCAGACTGCTGAAGCCTCCTACTGTACAAGCTTCGGATCAACTATTAAATGTACTTTTCCATTATACGACACTTATGCTGAAAAGCTTGAGTATGATCAGGAGGAATGATTACAGCGAGGAAAACCTTCAGTCTTCATATGGACACCTGCCTTAAAAAAAACTGTGAACCCGTCCTTTAACCCTCCTGTTGTGTTCGAGTCAAGGAAGGAAGGAAGGAAAGGAGGGAGGGAGGAAGAGGGGAAGGAAGGGAGTAAAGGACAAAAGGAAGGAAGGGAGTAAAGGAAAGAAGGCAGGGAGGAAGGAAGGAAGGAGAAAGAGAGGAAGGAACGACAGAAGGAAGAAAGGGGGATGGAGAAAGGAAGGAAGGGAGGAAAGAGAGAAGAACAAAGAGAGGAAAGTAGGGGGGAGGAAGGACAGAAGGAAGGAAGAAAGGGGGATGGAGGAAGGAAAGACGGAAGGGAGGAAAGTGAGAAGAAGGAAAGAAAGAGAGAAGGAGAGAGGAAGGACAGATGGAAGGAAGGAAGGAAGGAAAGAAGGAACAGTCAAAACAGACAGGTCAATTTGACCCGGAGAGGGCGACACAAAGGTTAATGTTGCTCTAATAAAAAAGATAAAACCATACTTCAGCCTTTGAACTCATTCATTTAACTTTCAGACCAAAAAGGCTGAGTAGGAAATATCAAATTTGAACTTTTCTAATTTGCTCTTTGTGTGAACGCAGCATTAATTCCACCTACTGCTGCACATTCAACTGACAAAGTGACTTTTATTGGGATTTTTTAAAGTTGTTGCCCTAATGAATAAAAACCTACAATCTATATACGGCACCTAACATATGGTGTTTGTAAAGGAAAACTCTGCAGGTCAGCGGGTGCAGTTTTGAAAATGCTGGAAGGAAAGCAGTGAAATGCATCACTCGCTGAAGTTTCAGCGGCGAGGAAAAGAGATGAATGGCTCCTATTAGAGCGCGGCCGCTTTAGAGGGAAAGTGATATTCAGCTGAGGAGGTGATGAAGGTGAGAGGAAGTTAAGACTATTAGAACCAAAGACTGATTAAAATAACGTCTGTGTCCTGAGACAAAGTTAATCATCCCCTCTGCTCCTCAGCTGAGGACAAACACACACACACACACACACACACACAAGCCTGAAACCCGAGCTTACATGGCCGCTGCGTGACCACATTAAGCATCATTTCTGTTGCACTGTACCGACTGTTAATCATCTCGTCCTCTGGCCAGGAACGACTTTGAGTTTGGCACGTGGGTAAAAAGCACACAGGGAAGGAAACAGTGAGAATAAGTGATCCTGCAGCCAGAGACTATACTCTCATATCCAGCAGACAAAGAGAAACATTAGTGTGAATATACTCCCAGCTGTTGAATGTACAGTAAGGCTCCTTTTAGCTCCGTTTTTGGTCTCCACCACCAACTCCTGATAAAAACATCTGTTCTGTCCCAGTTTTTTCACCATAACCAGTCTAAAACTTTGCCTTTCTGCCTTTTGCTGTGGGGCAGGAAGATGAGAGTGAACCCAAACATTTAATCTATAGACCATATAACTAAAACATTAGAATTGTTTCCACTGCAGGAACTTCAGGGTAAGTTGGCGGGGCAATGACAGTTGTTGCGTATCTCCATAGCAGGAAACACCTCTGAAAGACAATCTCCCAGAACTTTATGGGGGCAAAATGAGTCCTTGTTCCTGCCCCGAAAAATTCCTGGGTGGGGCTTGAGGTTGACTCGGAGCTGATTGGGTTTACTCAAAGTGGGATGTGCTTTTTGTGTGTCGCCTTGGTAACGTCACGGTCAAAACTGTCGCACAACGATTACACAGCGATCGAAACTGTTGCAGAATGATTACGTCACCTCCAGAGTTTGGTGGGTCCTATCAAGGTCCAACTCTGCAATGGAGACAATGGCTGAGAGGAACGTTCCTGTAAAGTTCCCGCCTCCTAAATTTTACCCGTAACTTCCTTAATGGAAACGGGACTAGTGAGCTGAAAGATGCTAAAAAGGCTCTGTTATGTTTGAGCCACCAGAGCAAGAATCCAGCTCTGAAAAATGGGACTACTGACCTGAAAGATCTCTGTAGTTGAGGAAACAGACTAGGTGATAATTCTCTGTAGGTTTGACTCTATGGAGCGATATCTTTCATTTCATACTTTATTTGAGTCCTTCTGTGTGTTAGTGCAGCTTTAAACGTGGAAAAACTGATTTATTTTGCCACTTGGGAGCCACTTGAGTTGATTTGGCAAACTTATTTCCACATGCAGCAGATATGGAGCACCATTCACTCATTTTTGTTAGGGAATCTTCAATCATTAATATGCACTGGGTCAAACTAGGCTCAGCAGTCATAGCAAGGCCTCACCAAATGATGGGGTTAGACACTGTCTCCCCTTGAGATAGTGGTAAACAGTGAGTCTGCTTCTTATGGGGAAAACAGGAGGCGTTCTGATAGTGTTACTATAGCAACCGAGGTCAAATATGTGTTTGACTGTTGTCCCTGAATGGAGTAGAGGTAACTGGAGTCAGAGGTTTGATACAGTGTTGGATGTAAGACAAAGATCCTGAGTGAGGTCTAAGCAATGTTTTGTCTATAGACCAGTAGACTAAATTCTGCATATTGTAGATGTGTTGGATCAAACTTGGGCAAACTTGGTTTAAGGTCTGTCCCCGGAGGAGAGAAACTTCAGAATTGAAGAGAGCATCAGAACATAACGTGTAATGATCATTCATTCACTTCTCCTTCATGAAGTAAATAAACCTTTTCAATACAAGACATCCTGGACTCCTGTCTACTCTTTATATTGATGTATGGGCTGCAATTAAAATCTCTATCAATTTTGGCTCCATTTTGGTCTCCTCCTCCTGAGATCTGCCTCTAATTTGTCTCTGCTGAAACTGAACCTTTTGAATTGAGTTTAAATTCATGAATATACAATTATCCTTAAATCCACATTGAATGTAGGACTTTAGCGGTGCGTGAAGCAGCCAATCAACACTGAGTCTGACCTCAGCTACAGCACCACCAGCTGTCCTGTCATCATCATTTTCACGTGCTGGTAAAAAACCGAGAGTGACGCTCACCCACAGTGTCTTCATCAGGCTGATTAATGACAGAAATACCATCAGAACTATTCATCTGTTCAGAGGTCAACAAAAGGTTTTTCTAAGCAGATTACATGAGAGGCATGCAGGAAGAAATCAACTGTTGTCTTTGGGATATTGAATTTGACTTAATCCATGTCCCTCCAACACATTTTGCCCGTTTTTACCCGCCCTCCTCCTCCTCTTCCTCCTTTTTCTTTGCTCCCCTCTGAGTCTGTCTATTGTCTCCTCTGGACAAAAGAAAGCAGGCAGAGAACAAGCAGCCTTTCTGTCCTCCTCAGACACAGAGAGGGAGAGAGAGAGAGAGAGAGAGAGAGAGAGAGAGGAGGATACCTGAGCTTGACTATCCAATTATGTAGAGGAGTTAGAAAATAGGAGGAAATGGAAAAAAGAGACAGTGAGAATATCTTTTCGTTTAGAGCCACGGGGAGAAAGAGAGACAAAGTACCTGCAGTATGAGTTACACCTGCTTTAAAACATCTTTATTGTTGTCAATAGTTTATACTTTCCTTCTCTCAACTCCAAGCTCCCTGCACAAATCTGTCCAAATGTGTATACACAAAAGAAATAGGTCTTTCGTGTATATAGGAAATGTTTTAGATCTTTGAGTTGAGCTCATGAAAATTGGGAGCAAAAACAAAAGTGTATATTTTTGTTCAGTGTAGTTTAATTTAGAGCTGCAATGAAAACTGGCAACTGTTCTGATAATCATTTAGTTATTCTTTGAGCAAAAATACCTAACATTTATTGGTTGCAGCTTCTAAAAAAGTGAGGATTTAAACTAGGCGTGGGATGATAACCGTGTTCAAGGTATACCGTGATATGAAAAAGTCACGATAACCGAAACCGCCAAATTGTCTGTCATACTGTTCCTAAGGAGGTATGAGCTGTTTTTAGTCTGGTCAAAGACAGGAAGTGCTGGTCAAAGACAGGAAGTGCTGGTCAGATATCCCTCAGGTGGTGCAGCTGCAGCGTAGAGTATCACGACCCCTCACACTGTCATTACAGATTCAGGTTCCTTTTAGGAACATTTTAGAGCTGTAATCACAATACTGCCATACTGTGAAACCGTGATATTTTTCCTTATGGTTATCATACCACCAGAATCTCATACTGGCCCATGCCTAATTTAAACCCCTCAATGTGTCATACTTGATAGTTAATTGAATATATTTGGGTTTTGGACAGTTAATCAGACAAAACAAGACATTTGAAGGCATCCCCATGGGCTCTGAGCAATGATAACTGGGATGTTTCACTATTTACTGGGATTTTATAGTCTGATTAATCCATAAAGAAAATAGCCCTAGTTATGTTCAGTAAATCCCCAAAACAGCTGATAGTTTTTAGGCAAAGAGTCAGAAAGAAATAGTGGATTTGTTGGGGACTAGTTTCAACAAATGCAGATTAATCCACATTTGTTGCTCTAGTGAGTATTGTTTGGCATCTGTGAGTCCCAGTAAACTACAGTGTGTGTTCTTGGTAACGAAGCAACAGAGAACTAGTTTTATAGGAAGATTCAAGAAGTCATAACAACATTACCCAGAGCTCCAATAAAAAAAGTTTTAAAAAAGATAAAAGAGCTCCAGTAACTTTCTCTCTGTCTAACTTCTCCCAAACTAATGTCTCCTTGCGCCATACAAACTTTAAGCAGCATTTTAATAACCTGTCATTTTAAATCTATATATTTTAAATCTATTTCAAATACAGGAAATGTAAAACTCACACAATGTCAGTCGCCCAAAAACAAAATATAGTCATGATTAAGAGACAGGTGGCTGTAGTAATTATGACCTGGGGCAATGGTGCAGTTCAGAGGATGCTGCAGTTAGTAATGTTGCCATGACGACGAAGGTGGCTTATCTTTAAAAATGAAACCTAACCAGACCTTAAAGACAGTGTAAAGTGAATTCAGACATTTTCTTCTAAACACATTAAATAGGTCATAAATGTATTTCTAAAAAAGGTGTAAAAAGCATTTCAACCATTTAGATTTGAATTGTGGAGCTAGGCTTCACAAACTGTGTTTCAACATTTCTGTGTTCAGGATTTAGTGATTAGCATAAACCCGCCCCTGCTGCTGTAGAGGTAGAAATACATTCAGCACACACTACTACTACTACAGTCTACAGTTAGCCAGTTAGCCGCCGAGCTAGCAGCCGAGCTAGCAGCAGAAAGCTCTCAGACGTAGTGTCCACGTTTCTGGTAGAGGTGGTGACTTTGATTGACAGGTGACACTTGGTAGGGGGCGGGGCTTCAGCGAACTCGGCGGCCACGCCCACAGCGTTTGGAAGCAGAGAAAGAGGCTGATTTTTACACAACTTTGAAGCCTAATTTCATATATTTGCTGATTTTTTTTAATATTTCAAATTTGGCAGGGTGGTTAACAACACACTTTTCTGTGGTATGTCAAACTCAGAACACATATTTATTCTTACTTTACCACAGACTGTACCCACAGTTAACGCCACATCATAAAATATCATTATTATTTAAACAGTGCTGTTCTGGAAAGTGCAGACATATTATGTGATTAGAAAATACTCCTGTGTGTCGTTATGGAGTCACATGATCAAACCACATAATGTTTAATGGTGGAGGACTTGCTGTGAAATCTTCCCAGGGCAGAGGAAGCATTTTATGAATCTCAGGAGTGCCAGGTTTAAAAAGGGAGTTACTGGTGCCAAAAAATGTCCCTCGCTTTGACGTCAGCAATTTGCCAGATGATGCATCAATACACAGAAATTCTCTCTCTCTCTCTCTCTCTCTCTCTCTCTTCTCTCTCTCTCTCTCTCTCTCTCTCTCTCTCTCTCTCTCTCTCTCTCTCCTCTCTCTCTCTCTCTCTCTCTCTCTCTCTCTCTCTCTCTCTCTCTCTCTCTCTCTCTCTCTCTCTCTCTCTCTCTCTCTCTCTCTCTCTCTCTCTCTCTCTCTCTCTCTCTCTCTCTCTCTCTCTCTCTCTCTCTCTCTCTCTCTCTCTCTCTCTCTCTCTCTCTCTGCGATGTTTTTTAAACTGTAGAATAAGAAAGTTAATACAGCCTGGAGGAAGATAAAGGAAACTATTTCACAGTAAATGTAATATGATCAGTTCACAAGCGTTTGTGTGTGAGAAGCAGAACAACTCCCAGTGAAACATGAACCTACTTGCTTCTCTGCTGGCTCAAAATATAAAGAATACAAAAAATTGAATTGAGATTGAAGCTTTCGTGCCTTTATTGACTTGAGTGGTTAAATCTGGAAATGAACTGTGTCTCAGACTATTGAAAACTTTGGGTGTGTACTGACTGAAAACACTTCCTGATATTAATTCTAACTTTGTTGATTTAGCAGCTGTGAAAAGTTT
>NC_070583.1:34710028-34738442 GCF_027409825.1 Scomber japonicus | reverse complement strand
CTAAAAAAAATGTCTATATACAAAAAAGACCTATTCTTTTGTGTATACACATTTGGACAGATTTGTGCAGTGAGCTTGGAGTTGAGAGAAGGGAAGTATAAAACTATTGACAACAATAAAGATGTTTTAAAGCAGGTGTAACACATACTGCAGGTACTTTGTCTCTCTTTCTCCCTGTGGCTCTAAACGAAAAGATATTCTCACTGTCTCTTTTTTCATTTCCTCCTGTTTTTCTAACTCCTCTACATAATTGGATAGTCAAGCTCAGGTATCCTCCTCTCCTCTCTCTCTCTCTCTCTCTGTCTCTGTCTGAGGAGGACAGAAAGGCTGCTTGTTCTCTGCCTGCTTTCTTTTGTCCAGAGGAGACAATAGACAGCTCAGAGGGGAGCAAGGAAAAAGGAGGAAGAGGAGGCGGAGGGGCGGGTAAAAACGGGCAAAATGTGTTGGAGGGACATGGATTAAGTCAAATTCAATATCCCAAAGACCAACAGTTGATTTCTTCCTGCATGCCTCTCATGTTAATCTGCTTAGAAAAACCTTTTGTTGACCTCTGAACAGATGAATAGTTGTGATGGTATTTCTGTCATTAATCAGCCTGATGAAGACACTGTGGGTGAGCGTCACTCTCGGTTTTTTACCAGCACGTGAAAATGATGATGACAGGACAGCTGGTGGTGCTGTAGCTGAGGTCAGACTCAGTGTGATTGGCTGCTTCACGCACCGCTAAAGTCCTACATTCAATGTGGATTTAAGGATAATTGTATATTCATGAATTTAAACTAAATTCAAAGGTTCAGTTTCAGCAGAGACAAATTAGAGGCAGATATCAGGAGGAGGAGACCAAAATGGAGCCAAAATTGATAGGAGAGTTTAATTATGCAGCCCATACATCAATGGAGAGAGTAGACAGGAGTCCAGGATGTCTTGTATTGAAAAGGTTTATTTACTTCATGAAGGAGAAGTGAATGAATGATGTTATGTTTCTGATGCTTCCTTCAATTCTGAAGTTTCTCTCCTCCGGGTAAAGACTTTAAACCTCACAGATAGACTTTAAACCACACAGATAATGCCAAAGGTTGAGTATACAGAATATACAGAATTTAGTCTACTGGTCTATAGACAAAACATTGCTTAGACCTCACTCAGGACCTTTGTCCTACATCCAACACTATATCAAACCTCTGACTCCAGTTGCCTCTACCCCATTCAGGGACAACAGTCAAAGACATATCTGACCTCGGTTGCTATAGCAACTCTATCAGATGCCTCCTGTTTTCCCCAAAAGGAGCAGACTCACTGCTTACCACTATCTCAAGGGGAGACAGTGTTTAAACCTATCATTTGGTGAGGCCTTGCTATGACTGCAAAGCCTAGTTTGACCCAGTGCATATTAATGATGGAAGGTTCCCTAACAAAAATGAGTGAATGGTGCTCCATATCTGCTGCATGTGGAAATAAGTTTGCCAAATCAACTCAAGTGGCTCCCAAATGGCAAAATAAATCAGTTTTTCCTGGTTTAACGCTGCACTAATAGAAGGACTCAAATAAAGTATGAAATGAAAGATATCGCTCCATAGAGTTAAACCTACAGAGAATTATCACCTAGTCTGTTTCCTCGACTACAGAGATCTTTCAGGTCAGTAGTCCCATTTTTCAGAGCTGGATTCTTGCTCTGGTGGCTCAAACATAACAGAGCCTTTTTAGCATCTTGCAGCTCACTAGTCCCGTTTCCATTAAGGAAGTTCTGGGTAAAATTTAGGAGGCGGAAACTTTACAGGAACGTTCCTCTCAGCCATTGTCTCCATTGCAGAGTTGGACCTTGATAGGACCCACCAAACTCTGGAGATGACGTAATCATTCTGCAACAGTTTCGATCGCTGTGTAATCGTTGTGCGACAGTTTTGACCGTGACGTTACCAAGGCGACACACAAAAAGCACATCCCACTTTGAGTAAACCCAATCAGCTCCGAGTCAACTTCAAGCCCCACCCAGGAATTTTTCGGGCAGGAACAGGGACTCATTTTGCCCCCATAAAGTTCTGCGAGATTGTCTTTCAGAGGCGGTTCCTGCTATGGAGATAAGCTCCAACGGTCATTGCCCCCGTTAACTTACCCTGAAGTTCCTGCAGTGGAAACAGTTCTAATGTTTTAATTATATGGTCTATAGATTAAATGTTTGGGTTAATTCTCAGCTTCCTGCCCTGCAACAAAAGGCAGAAAGGCCAAGTTTTAGATTGGTTATGGTGAAAGTGGGATAGACCAGATGTTTTTATCAGGAGTTGGTGGTGGAGACCAAAAACGGAGCTAAAAGGAGCCTTACTGTACATTCATCAGCTGGGAGTAAATCCACACTAATGTTTCTCTTTGTCTGCTGGATATGAGAGTTTAGTCTCTGGCTGCAGGATCACTTATTCTCACTGTTTCCTTCCCTGTGTGCTTTTTACCCACGTGCCAAACTCAAAGTCGTTTCTGGCCAGAGGACGAGATGATTAACAGTCGGTACAGTGCAACAGAAATGATGCTTAATGTGGTCACGCAGCGGCCATGTAAGCTCGGGTTTCAGGCTTGTGTGTGTGTGTGTGTGTGTGTGTGTGTGTGTGTGTGTGTTTGTCCTCAGCTGAGGAGCAGAGGGGATGATTAACTTTGTCTCAGGACACAGACGTTATTTTAATCAGTCTTTGGTTCTAATAGTCTTAACTTCCTTTCACCTTCATCACCTCCTCAGCTGAATATCACTTTCCCTCTAAAGCGGCCGCGCTCTAATAGGAGCCATTCATCTCTTTTCCTCGCCGCTGAAACTTCAGCGAGTGATGCATTTCACTGCTTTCCTTCCAGCATTTTCAAAACTGCACCCGCTGACCTGCAGAGTTTTCCTTTACAAACACCATATGTTTGGTGCCGTATATAGATTGTAGGTTTTTATTCATTAGGGCAACAACTTTAAAAAATCCCAATAAAAGTCACTTTATCAGTTGAATGTGCAGCAGTAGGTGGAATTAATGCTGCGTTCACACAAAAGAGCAAATTAGAAAAGTTCAAATTTGATATTTCCTACTCAGCCTTTTTGGTCTGAAAGTTAAATGAATGAGTTCAAAGGCTGAAGTATGGTTTTATCTTTTTTATTAGAGCAACATTAACCTTTGTGTCGTCCTCTCCGGGTCAAATTGACCTGTCTGTTTTGACTGTTCCTTCTTTCCTTCCTTCCTTCCTTCCATCTGTCCTTCCTCTCTCCTTCTCTCTTTCTTTCCTTCTTCTCTCTTTCCTCCCTTCCGTCTTTCCTTCCTCCATCCCCCTTTCTTCCTTCCTTCTGTCCTTCCTCCCCCCTACTTTCCTCTCTTTGTTCTTCTCTCTTTCCTCCCTTCCTTCCTTTCTCCATCCCCCTTTCTTCCTTCTGTCGTTCCTTCCTCTCTTTCTCCTTCCTTCCTTCCTCCCTGCCTTCTTTCCTTTACTCCCTTCCTTCCTTTTGTCCTTTACTCCCTTCCTTCCTTTTGTCCTTTACTCCCTTCCTTCCTTCCCCTCTTCCTCCCTCCCTCCTTTCCTTCCTTCCTTCCTTCCTTCCTTGACTCGAACACAACAGGAGGGTTAAAGGACGGGTTCACAGTTTTTTTTAAGGCAGGTGTCCATATGATGATCATACTCAAGCTTTTCAGCATAAGTGTTGTATAATGGAAAAGTACATTTAATAGTTGATCCGAAGCTTGTACAGTAGGAGGCTTCAGCAGTCTAACTGAGTCATACCAAGTCGTCTATCAAGTTATTTGTGTTTCCTCAGACTGTTTCTCCCTGTTGAGCTGCAGTGGAAGTATAGTAACAAAAAGAAGGACTGCTAGACGGGAAGGATGAGTTGAGGATTGATGTGAACATAGACTATCAGTGTTGAGCTGTTCAGACCTGCAGACTTCATGCACAAGTTGTCAAAGTCGAACCGTTCAGAACCGTTCAGACAAACACTTTGAAGTGATTTGCAGGTGCATGAATTTTTAATTAATCTCAATGAAAACACTTGAAGACTAAAGTCCCGTCTCAGAGCGTATCTTCTTCTCCTTTGCGGCCCGCCGTCCTTGCAGATCTGATGTGATGACAAGACAAAAAAAAGGTCACAGTAGGAAGGAATGAAATCAGCCAGAGCTCAGTGGAGGATAGATGTTTACAGCTCGGTCTGACAAGAGTTTGAACAGCAGGTTTCCCTCCAGATGTGAAGTGGAACTAAAGAGAAACTGCAAACTGGAAGCCTGAAAGAAGCTTGTTTGTTTAGTAACTTTTCTTAAGTCAATAAAATGAAATGTGGTGATGAAAATAATGCCAAGCAGCTTTAGAAAAATGTCAAATATGGAGGAAATGTTTCCAGATCTTGTGTGATGTTACACCGTTAAGACTCCAGCTGTTTGTTGGAGGCGTCAAAGTCATACAAGTCAATGACACACACACACACACACACACACACACACACACACACACACACACACACACACACACACACCACCTCTGTCGGATAATCATACTGAATGACAAAGCATCAATCATTACAGCCAATCAGTCTTCGCTGCCAGCTCATTCATCCAATACGATCGCTGGGATTTTTTATTTATTTATTTTTTTGTGCATCTGTCTGGCTCAGCTGGTGGTGACATCATCTGTGATGTCATTAATAATGTCAGGTATCAGACAAATTGTCCGTCTGTCTGTCTGATTGAGTGAAGGGATTGGTTAAAGGCTGACTGAGAGACTGTGTGTGTGTGTGCGTGTGCGTGTGCGTGTGCGTGCGTGTGTGTGTGTGTGTATGTGTGTGTGTGTGTGTGTGTGTGTGTTAAAGACGACACAGTAGCTGATGGTTTTGCAGTCGCTGTGCGGAGCAGCTCGAATATCCTTGAAGATTGTCGAATTGAGTTGTAATTCAAAGCTAAAACCTGTGTGTTCTGTATTCAGACGGTGTGTGTGTGTGTGTGTGTGTGTGTGTGTGTTCTGTATTCAGACGGTGTGTGTGTGTGTTCTGTATTCAGACGGTGTGTGTGTGTGTGTGTGTGTGTGTGTGTGTTCTGTATTCAGACGGTGTGTTGTTGCTCTAACATGAGGCTCTTTTTCAATTCTTGAACGTCACAATGAAAATTCTCTAATATTTGACTGTTTGAATAGTTGTAATCCTGTTTTAATTCGGCTGATGCAAATGAAGCTGTTCTCCGTGTGTGTGTGTGTGTGTGTGTGTGTGTGTGTGTGTGTGTGTGTCATTCAGTCTCTCTCATACACTAAACCTTGCACTGTCATGGAAAAGTACCAGACACAAACCTTCCTTTGGCTTTGCATATATTCAAGTATTGTACGTCAGCTCTCATTGTTCACTATTTAACATCAAGGGTCGCCTGTTTGTCTCTGACATTTAGGAATTTGAATATTTTAGTATTTAGTTTTAGTATTTCCTGCTTGTTGGAAGTGATTTAACCCTCCTGTTTTCCTAGAGTCAAGGAAGGAAGGAAGGGAGGGAGAGAGGGAGGAAAATAGGTAGGGAGGATGGATGGAAAGAAGGACAGAGGAAGGAGGGAGGAAGGACAGACGGAAGGAAGGAAGAAGGAAAGGAAGGACGGAGGGAAAGAAGGAAGGAGGGAGAATGAAGGAAGGAAAGGAGGGAAAGGAGGAAGGAGGGAGAATGAAGGAAGGAAAGGAGGGAGAATGAAGGAAGGAGGGGGAATGAAGGAAGGAAAGGAGGGAATGAAGGAAGAAAAGGAGGGAAGGAAGGAAGGAAAGAGGGAGGGAGAAAGGAAAATAGGTAGGGAGGAAGGATGGAAAGAAGGAAGGGGGAAGGGAGGGTGGGAGGAAGGAAAGGAAGGAAAAGAAGGATGGAGGAAAGAAGGAAGGTAGGACGGAGGGAGGGAGAGAGGAAGGAAGGAAGGAAAGAAGGAACATTCAAAACAGACGGGGTCAATTTGACCCAGGAGGACGACAGGAAGGTTAAATGACATGACTGGAGATTTTCGATATTTCTCTTAGTGCGTGTGTGTGTGTGTGTATGTGTGTGTGTGTGTGTGTGTCAAAGCCTGATATATCTTACTCTTCTGTTGTTGTCCAGAAACTATTAAAAGCATGTCAGTGAGCTCCAGCGCTGCTCTGACGTGTTAGTGACTGTAATGAAGTAGTTAAGTAAGAAATGAACAGTGTGAAGTTAAGAGGTTGTAATGTGTGGCATAACAAGTTAGTGAAGCTCTGCTAACAGGACACACTGTTGTCTGACTTACACTGAGATACTATCCAGAGACTGAAGACATGATCACTGTAAGAGACATCTAAACAAACTAATGTGACCTAGGTCTTTATAATGAAGGAACATTTATCAGTCCCTCCAGGATTTGGCGGGATTTTTTTCTGATTGTTGCGACCTAAAATGCCTGATTTTGCGACAGCATTTAAAAAAAAATGCGGTAAATGTTGCAATGTTTTAAGCACTTTTGTTGCAATTAAATTGCGGGAGACAGTGAAAATTGCACACACACCATCTCTGATCTCATTGCACATTCAACTTCATATTTTGAAGACAGTTTTCACAGTTTTTAACATTTTATTTGACAATATTGATCTCTCTCACAGACACATGCACACAACACAGACACACAGATACAGACACACAGAATTAGTGTAGTTTACCGTCGCGGCAAACGGTATTTTTTGCCGACCTCACTCCTCCAATTTGCAGAAAAGTTGCGGTGATTGGACAAAATTGCAAGGCCCGCACATAATCGCACGGATTGGTTGCATTTGCGTTAATTGTTGCGATCGCGACATCGCGAATTCCTGGAGGGACTGATTTATAAATACATAGAAACTCACCAGGGAAATCCTTTAAATGCAAACAACTGCATCTATTATTTAGGCTTAGACTGTTTTGGATGCAATTGGACAGAAGTACCCAAAAACATTACTAACAAAAAAAAAAAAGAGGCCTGGTAGAAGAGCAGTTTTCATGAGCAAATGTGAAGTTTATTTTGCATACGTTGGTTCTCATGCTGACTGATATCAAGAATTTACATGATCATGAACAGCAAAACCTCCTGATGATGATTTTGGAGGGAATAGGTTGGAAAAACAATGTGTTGCATAATAATAATAATAATAATAATAATAGCTAATAATAATAAGTAGGGATGCTCGATATTTACTTTTCTGCTGATATCCGATATTGTCCAACTCTTAACTTCTGATACCGATATATTCAGGCTTTTTACACCAGAACTGTAACAACATAACATTTCTCCTATTGTTGAATTAACACATTATAATTTTACTGTGATGCTCCACTGGATGCAAACATAAATGCAAACATGGCTTTCCACATGTAAACACTGTCTGAGCAAAATAAGAGAACTACTTCAACTTAAGTTATGTCAGTAAATTACAAACTTACTATCAGTAGGACACACTGGGAAATAGATCCAAACCACAGACATAAGCCCCGTTTCTAGAGGCGGGACCTTTTACAGGAAGTGCTCTCACGCGCTCCTCTCAGCTGTTGTGTCTCCAGCAGAGTAGCACCCAGATAGGACCCACCGGACTCTGGCGCCATAGAGACCCTAACCCTCTCTCAGAGTCCGGTGGGTCGGCGACTCACCGAAAACATAACAGAGAAAATGACAACGAGGAGGTAAAGCTGGTTTCTGTTTGTGTGTTCGTGTACATGGCGGTGGACGCTATTAAGTTGTTAGCAACGGTTAGCGACGGTTAGCCACGATTAGCAACGGTTAGCGACCCACGAGTCTAGCGTGTTGTTGTTGTTGTACGTCATCAAGCGCGTGCCGGTAAACGTTCCATGCTGCGTTCATTCAGGCTCGGAAATGCTGAAACCTACAGAACAAACATCGGTTATAAAAACCCAATACTGATATTACATTTTTAAGTAAATATCGGCCATATCGGACATCCCTGATGATGATGATGATGATGATAATAATGAGAATGATAATGATACTACTACTAGCCTACTACTATTACTACTACTACTACTACTACTACTTAGTATAAAAGTTTGTCCTCTCTGTTATGTCTGGTCAACATGTTTTGTTTATGATGGAGCTTTTATCATCCACATCTCTGCTTGTCCTGATATTCCAGTTTTTTATGCAAAGCTTGGAAAAATCCAACATATCTGTAATCTGATGTCATTCACTCTCCATGGGAATGAAGCACTTTGAGTCTAAGTAACATGAGACTGTATTCAGATTGTGACAACGTGTATTTCACTTAATCCTTTGTGTTATTAAATGGTTCATTTAGTCTGAGAGGTAGAATTTCTCAGCTAGTAAAATGTTAGACATACACACTTTCTCCTGCTTATAAACTCTCCACACCACCACCAGCTGTAAACATCCAAGTGAGGGAATAATGAAGCCTCTTTATTTGTCCTCAGACAGTAAAAGATGATCCTGTAATCTACCTGTAAAGTATTCACCTGTGTATGAATGTAAACCTCACACACTCTGCTCAGCACTCACACTGCTCAATACTTATTATTGAATGTGACAAGAGCCAGAAGTTTGGAGACAGAAGTAGAAATTGAATGAATGAAAAATAGATCCATTACAGTCACTGATCTATAGCTGTGTGTGTGTGTGTGTGTGTGTGTGTGTGTGTGTGTGTGTGTGTGTGTGTGTGAAGTATCAGTGCAGTGTGTATTTCAGCTCTGAGCTTCAGGCAGCTGGTGACTCATCAACAGATAAAGATGCTCTCTTTGTGTGTGTGTGTGTCTGTGTGTGTGTGTGTGTGTGTGTTTTACTAATGAAGCTCCATTCACACTTTCTGCTCACTAGGGGGAACAGCAGTGTGTGTGTGTGTGTGTGTGTGTGTGTGTGTGTGTCCACGTGTTCAACAGATGTTCATATTAATGTTTGATCTCTTGAGACTCAGGTGCTAAATGTCATCTGAACAGGAAGTGTGTGTGTGTGTGTGTGTGTGTGTCTGTCTATCGCGTCTCGTATCTGCACATTTTAAAAGCCGAGCATCTGATCTGTTGTCGGGCAGAACAGGACAGAGGGGGTGAAAAAAAAAAAAGCAATTAACTTTATTTATAGAGCACAAAACAAAGCTACAGAGAGTAAAAAAAAATAAAAAAAACCCATTTGAGGAATGCAATGAGGCAAATAGAAGCAGAGAATTAACCCTTACCTGCTCTCCAGGGTCAGATTTAACCTATTTATACATTTTAGAGTTGTTAAAACATAATAAACATTTAATTTAGCAGTTTATTTCCTAATGTGACTCACAGTTTACTACAATGGAAATAAATGCATCATTTAAAAAGCTGATACATATGTGTGTGTGTGTGTGTGTGTGTGTGTTTATATGCAAATGTACAAATGTGACTGGTGTTCATTAAACTCACATTGTATTCGTCTGAATTCAATAACTCTAATAATTATAATAATCCAATGTCCTTCCTTCGTTGTCATGGCAACAATAACTCCTGCAGGGTTAAGGTTAGAGGATGATTTGTAAAACTGTCCTGACCCACACTTAGGAAACGGGAGGCAAGCAGCAGTCTCCCACTCCATCATCATCATCCTCCTCCTCCTCTTCCTCCTCCATCTACCTCCTCATCCCCATCCTCCTCCTCCTCTTCCATCCACACCACCTCCTCCTCCTCCTCCATTCTCCTCATCCTCCTCCTCCTGTTCCTCCTCTTCCTCCTCCATCCTCCTCATCCTCATCCTCCTTTTCCTCCTCTTCCTCCTCCATCTACCTCCTCCTCCATCCCCTCCTTCCACCTCCTCCTCCATCCTCCTCTTCCCCATCCACACCACCTCCTCCTCCTCCTCCTCCTCATCCCCATCCTCCTCCTCCTCCTCTTCCCCCATCCACTCCTCTTCCTCCATCCTTTTCCCCCACACACATACGTTTACAACCTGTTGTCATTTTACTCCATCTTCCTCCTCCTCCATCCACACCACATCCTCCTCCTCCTCCTCCTCCTCTTCCCCCATCCACTCCTCCTCCTCCTCCTCCTCCTCCTCCTCCTCATCCTCATCCTCCTCCTCCTCTTCCCCCATCCACTCCTCTTCCTCCTCTTCCCCATCCACCCCTCTTCCTCCTCCTCCTCCTCCTCCTCCTCCTCCACCACACACACATACGTTTACAACCTGTTGTCATTTTCATTCTCTCTCAGTTTCTCTCTTAAATTCTGTTATTACTGATAAACGTGACGGAGGAGTCTATAATTTAACTTCTTCTAAAGTCATGATAGTAAAACCTTTAAATATAAACCTGATAGTAATTCTAGTCGTATGAGTCTCAACCTTCAATCAGCTCTTTAACCTTTAACCTTACTGTCGTCCTCCTGGGTCAAATTGACCCGTCTGTTTTGACTCTTCCTTCCTTCCTTTCTTCCTTCCTCTCTCCCTCCCTCCCTTCCTTCCTTCCTCCCTCCCTTCCTTCCTTCCATCTGTGCTTCCTCTCTCCTTCTCTCTCTTTCTTTCCTTCTTCTCCCTTTCTTCCCTCCTTCTGTCCTTCCTCCCCCCTACCTTCGTCTTTCTTCTTCTTTCCTTCTTTCCTCCCTCCCTCCTACCTTCTTTCCTCCATCGTTCCTTCCTTCCTTCTCTCCTATGTCCTTCTTTCCTTCCTTCCTTCCTCCCTCCCTCCTACCTTCTTTCCTCCCTCCCTCCTACCTTCCTTCCTTCCTTACTTCTTTCCTCCATCCTTCCTTCCTACCTTCCTTATTTCCATTACTCCCTTCCTCCCTTCCTTCCTTCCATCCTCCATCCCCCTTTCTTCCTTCTGTCGTTCCTTCCTTTCTCTCTCCTTCCTTCCTTTCTCCCTTCCTGCCTTCTTTCCATTACTCCCTTCCTCCCTTCCTTCCTTGACTCGAACACAACAGGAGGGTTAAAGAAGAGAAGTCACTCTCAGGATCTGACAGTTAAATCCTCATTAAGATCAAACTGCATTATTAGTAAATGAGTGTTACATGTGTAGGAGGAGTTTAGTCTTTCCTTCCTTCCTCCCTCCCTCCCTCCCTTCCTTCCTTTCTTCCTTCTTTCCTTCCTTTCTTCCTTCTTTCCTCCCTCCCTCCCTCCCTTCCTTTCTTCCTTCTTTCCTTCCTTTCTTCCTTCTTTCCTTCCTTCCTTCCTTCCTTCCTTCCTTCCTTCCTTCCTTCCTTCCTTCCTCCTTCCCTCCCTTCCTTCCTTCTTTCCATCGGTCTTTCCTTCCTTCCTTCCTTCCTTCCTTCCTTCCTTCCTTCCTTCCTCCCTCCCTCCCTCCCTCCCTCCCTCCCTCCCTCCCTTCCTTTCTTCCTTCTTTCCTTCCTTTCTTCCTTCTTTCCTTCCTTCCTTCCTTCCTCCCTCCCTCTCTCCCTCCCCTCCCTTCCTTCCTTTCTTCCTTCTTTCCTTCCTTCCTCCCCTCCTTCCCTCCCTTCCTTCCTTCTTTCCATCGGTCTTTCCTTCCTTCCTTCCTTCCTTCCTTCCTTCCTTCCTCCCTTCCTCCCTTCCTTCCTTCCTTCCTTCCTCCCTTCCTTCCTTCCTTCCTTCCTCCCTTCCTTTCTTTCTTCTTTCCTTCCTTCTTTCCTTCCTTCCTTCCTTCCTTCCTTCCTTCCTTCCTTCCTCCCTCCCTCCCTCCCTCCTTCCCTCCCTTCCTTCCTTCTTTCCATCGGTCTTTCCTTCCTTCCGTCCATCTGTCTTTCCATCTGTCTGTCTTTCCTTCCTTCCTTCCTTCCTTCCATCTGTCTGTCTGTCTTTCCTTCCTTCCTTCCTTCCTTCCTTTCATTTGTCCTTCCTTCCTTCCATCAGTCTATCCGTCGTTCCTTCCAATCTTCTTTCGACGTAGAAGATTAATGTTAGTGTTACATATGAAGGAGGAGTTTAGTCTTTCTTTCTTTCTTTCTTTCTTTCTTTCTTTAGTCCAGACAAAGTCAGGATTAGATATTAATGCAGTATGAAGGTGATATTCTTAACAGATTAATTATTGATAAAGACTGCAGACTCAGTTCTTGAACGGAGAGAAAAGAGAAGAAAAGGTCAGTAAAGAAGATGAGAGGAAGGAAGTTTGGGCTGTTTTTAGATTGTTGGCACATTTAAACATGATTTTTAAAAGTGTTCAATTGGAACTTAAATTTAAATTCTTCCTTCCTTCCTTCCTTCTATCTTTTCCTTCCTTCCTTCCTTCCTTCCTTCCTTCCTTCCTGCCCTTCCTTCCTCCCTTCCGTCCATCTGTCCTTCCTCCCTTCCGTCCATCTGTCCTTCCTCCCTTCCTGTCTTCTTTTCCTTCCTCCCTTCATTCCTTCCTTCCTGTTTTCTTTTCCTTCCTTTCTTCCTTCCATACATCTGTCCGTCCTTCCTTTGATAATTTCCTTCCTTCCTTCCTTCCTTCCTTCCTTCCTTCCATCCTTCCATCCTTCCATCCTTCCTTCCTTCCTTCCTTTATCTAAATCCTGCTGAGATATGAGCCTTTTAATTCTTCTTCAGGTGATAGTAGACTGACTAACCTTCAGCGTGTCCTCTCAGTGTGTGTGTGGCTGCAGGTGTGTGTGTGTGTGTGTGTGTGTCTGCAGGTGTGGGTGTGTGTGTGTCTGCAGGTGTGTGTGTGTGTCTGCAGGTGTGTGTGTGTGGCTGCAGGTGTGTGTGTGTATGTGTGGCTGCAGGTGTGTGTGTATGTGTGGCTGCAGGTGTGTGTGTGTATGTGTGGCTGCAGGTGTGTGTGTGTATGTGTGGCTGCAGGTGTGTGTGGGGCTGTGTGTGTGTGTGTGGGGCTGTGTGTGTGTGGCTGCAGGCAGGTGTGTGTGTGGCTGTGTGTGTGTGGCTGCGGGTGTGTGTGTGTGTCTGCAGGTGTGTGTGTGTGTGTGTCTGCAGGTGTGTGTGTGTGTGTGTGTGGCTTCAGGTGTGTGTGTCTGTGTCTGCAAATGTGTGTGTGTGGCTGCAGGTGTGTGTGGTGTGTGTGTGTGTGTGTGACTTCAGGTTTGTGTCTGTGTGTGTGTGTGTGTGGCTGCGGGTAGATGTGTGTGTGTGTGTGTGTGTGTGTGTGTGTGGCTGCGGGTGTGTGTGCGTGTGTGTCTGCAGGTGTGTGTGCGTGTGTGTGTGTGTGTGGCTGTAGGTGTGTGTGTGTGTGTGTGTGTGTGTGTGTGTGTGTGGTCTCAGCTCCAGCAGCAGCAGCATCTTCAACATGTTTAAACCAGCTTGTAATAATGGTTGAATTTGTCCGCAGGGTTGAATAACAGGAACTTTAGGTTCTGGCGTTTTCCCAAAGATTCTGCTCTCTGCTCCGACTTCCTGTAAACACTATTGAGGTAGAAGTCGAGGTTTTAACCGTATGTGTTCAAGATGCTGCAGATTATTATTTACACTGACAGAACGTTCTGATATGTAAAAGCATCCTGATACAGAAGAGTGGGCAGTGGGCCAGAACTGGGCCGCTGAGGGGTCCAATCTGGCCCATTTTCCTTCCTTCCTTCCTTCCTTCCTTTCATCCTTCATTCCTGTCTTCTTTTCTAATATTTCTTTCCTTTCCTTCCTTCCTTCCTTCCTTCCTGTCTTCTTTTCCTTTCTTCCTTCTTTTCCGTCCTTCTGTCCTTCCTTCCTTCTACCCTTTCTTTCTTTCTTTCTTTCTTTCTTTCTTTCTTTCTTTCTTTCTTTCTTTCTTTCTTTCTTTCCATCTGTCCTCCCTTCCTTCTACCCTTCCTTCCTTTCTTCTACCCTTCCTTCCTTCTTTCCTTCCTTCTACCCTTCCATCCTTCCTTCCTTCCTTCCTTCCTAGTTACGGTTTCATTTGAGCTCTTTATAAAGCTGAATATGGTTTGTTTCGTTGTCCAACTGTGCTGGACTGCCACAAGAAAATCTAATCTAATCTTTCTTTTCTTTTTTTCTGTCCTTCCTTCATTCATTCCTTCCTTCCTTCCTTCCTTCCTTCCTTCCTTCCTTAGATAGATATATTTTTTTTCTGTTTTCCGGTTCAATTATTTCTTTCAACATAGATGATTAATTCATTCTCTCTTTTATGTTTCCCAACAGTGTGACGCTAGCATGATGTCAGGATGCCCGGAGTAGACGCACTCCCTTCGGATCGCCATGGCGACGCCGTCCACGCCATTGGAGGAAGCGATGTAGTGAGTGGAGAGGAAGTGATGGATATGGAGCTGCTGCTGGATCCGTCTGAGTCTCCGTTCCTTCTCAGCTCGTCGTTTCCACCGGAGCTGAACGGAGAGGACACGCAGCGACTGGACGACAGCTGGAGCCAAGATGGCGACCTGCAGGGATGCGGCCAGTGAGTGGATTTATAACCAGAGCTTCATCCTCTCACTCACAAGAGTTAGATGAATGTTAAATGTTACTAACTGGATTATTGGAGGCTGACTGTTTCTCAGACGTTGGTTTCATGATGAGGAAAATGCTTTTTGGCTTCCTTCCTTCCTTCCTGTCTTCTATTCCTTCCGTCCTTCCTGTCTTCTTTTCCTTCCTTCCTTCCTTCCTGTCTTCTATGCCTTCCTTCCTTCCTGTCTTCTATGCCTTCCGTCCTTCCTGCCTTCTTTTCCTTCCTTCCTTCCTTCTTTCCTGTCTTCTATTCCTTCCTTCCTTCCTTCCTTCCTTCTTTCCTGTCTTCTATTCCTTCCTTCCTTCCTTCCTTCCTTCCTTCCTTGTCGTCCTTCCTTTCTTCCTTCCCTCTCTTCATTCCTTCCATCTTTTCCTTCCTTCCTTCCTTCCTTCCTTCTTTCCTTCCTTCCTTCCTTCCTTCTACCCTTCCTTTTTCCTTCCTTCTACCCTTCCTTCCTTTCTTCCTTTCTTCCTTTTCTTCCTTCCTTCCTTCCTTCCTCCCTTCCTTCCTTCCTTCCTTCATTCCTTCTACCTTTCCTTCCTTCCTTTTAGCTTTCCTCCTTTCCTCCCTTCCTTCCTCCCTTCGTTCATTCCTCCCTTCGTTGTTCTTCGTCGTTTTTGTGTCTTTCTGTCTCTTTTTGAGTATTTCTGTCTCTCTCTGCATCGACCAGGTTGGAGAGAAGATGGATCCTCTGGCACGGGTTTATGAAAGAACACGCTCACCTGGACGCTTGGCTGCGATTGGCTGAGCAGGCCGTCGGTTCACCAAACTCTGCTCATGTTACCTACGTCACTGCCAAGGAGGAGCTGAGGAGGTTTGAGGTGAGGAGACGTTAGAGCAGAGTTAGGCTGAAGTTTATAGTTAAAGGTTTAATCACTGAGCAGCCGGTCGTAAAGCTAACCCTAACCCTCCTGTTGTCCTCGAGTCAAGGAAGGAAGGAAGGAAGAAAGGAAAGGAGGAAGGAAGGAAAGAAGAAGGAAGGAAAGGAAGAAGGAAGGAATGGGGAAAGAAGGAAAGGAGGAAGAAGGAAGGGAAGGAAGGAAGGGAGGAAGAAGGAAGGAAAGGAGAAAGGAAAGGAGAAAGGAAAGGAGGAAGGAAGGGAGGAAGGGAGGAAGAAGGAAGGAAAGGAGAAAGGAAGGAAGGGAGAAAGAAGGAAGGAAGGGAGAAGGAAGGAAGGGAGAAAAGAAGGAAGGGAGAAAAGAAGGAAGGGAGAAAGAAGGGAGGAAAGGAGGAAGGAAAGGAGGAAGGAAGGGAGAAAGGAGGAAAGACAAGAGGAAGGAATGGATAAAGAAGGAAGGAAAGGGGGGATGAGGGAGGGAGGAATGGATAAAGAAGGAAAAAGGAGGGATAAAGAAAGGAAGGAAGGGAGGGAAGAGGAAGGAAGGACAGAAGGAAAGGAGGAAGGGAGGAAGGAAAGGAAAGGAAAGAAGGAAGGTACAGAAATACTAAGGTGTGTGTGTGTGTGTGTGTGTGTGTGTGTGTGTGTGTGTGTGTGTGTGTGTGTGCGTGTGTGTGTGTGTCTTCAGAGGCTGCGTAGTGAGGCGGGGTCTCGTCTCGTGCAGCTGGACAGTCTGACTCAGAGGAACCGGACGCTGACTCGGCTGTTTCAGGGAGCGATGCAGGCTCGGGTTCTGGCCTCAGCGAGGGACAGCGGAGCACGATGGGACCAAGTCAACGCCAGACTGGAAACCGTCACATCACAGCTGAAGGTCTGAAGATCTGCAGAGTGGCTGTCACATCATTTTAACTTATTTTAATTTAATTTTTATATTATGGTTTATTTTTATACTTCAGATTTTAATCTTAAAAACATAAGTTTAGTTTTACTGCTGCAGCTACAAGCAAGCGAATAACTTTAACCCTCATGTTGTCCTCGAGTCAAGGAAGGAAGGAAAGGAGGAAGAAAGGAAGGAAGAAAAGATGGAAAGAAGGAGGAAGGAAGGAAGGAAGGAAGGAGGCAAGGAAGGAAAGGCGGAGGGAAGGAAGGAGGAGGGAAGGAAGGAAGGACGGAAGAAGGAGGGAGGGAGAAGGAAGAAGGGAAGGAAAGAAGAAGGAGGGAGGGAGAAGGAAGGAGGGAAGAAGAAGGAAGGAAGGAAGGAAAGGAAGGAGGGAGGGAAGGAGAAAGGAAAAGAGGTAGGGAGGAAGGAAGGAAAGAAGGACAGAGGGAGGGAGGAAGGACTGACGGAAGAAAGAAGGAAGGTAGGAAACAGACGGGAGGACGACAGGAAGGTTAAAGCAAGTTTCAGGGTTACATAATCATTCATTCATTACTCTCGGTCTACGTCTTTATTAAACATCACATAGAAACTAAAGTAGAGAAACAGCTGTTAGTCTGTTAATTGATTTTTGTTAACGGAATAATCGTCTTTAGTCTTTAAAGCAAAAAAGAAAATAAATGTTTTTAGTTTGAGTTTGTCAGATGTGAGATTTGTAAACTTTGTCTTATGTGACAGTGAGCTCAGTGTCTTCAGGCTTCGAGCTGTTTGTTGGATAAAAGAAGAAGAAGATTTAACTTTTATACACAGGAAGGATTTATAAGAAGTCAACCAAGTCAAACCAGGATGATTTACTTCCTTCCTTCCTTCCTTCTACTTTTCCTTCCTTCTTTCTATCTTTCCTTCCTTCCTTCTTTCCTTCCTTCCTTCTTTCCTTCCTTCCTTCCTTCCTTCCTTCCTTCCTCCAACCATTCCTCCCTTCCTTCCTTCCTTCCTTCCTTCCTCCCTTCTACCTTTCCTTCCTTCCTTCCTTCCTTCCTTCCTTCCTTCCTTTCTTTCCTCCTTCCTTCCCTCCTTCCTTCTTCCTTCCTTCTACCCTTCCTTCTACCCTTCCTTCTACCCTTCCTTCCGTCCTTCCTTCTACCTTCCTTCCTTCCTCCAACCATTCCTCCGTTCCTTCCTTCCTTCCTTCCTTCTACCCTTGCTTCCTTCCTTCTTTCTGCCTTTCCTTCTCGCTTCTTTTCCTTCCTTCCTTCCTTCCTTCCTTGCTTTCCTTCCTTCCTTCCTTCCTTTCTTTCCTCCTTCCTTCCTTCCTTTCTTCCTTCCTTCCTTCCTTCCTTCCTTGCTTTCCTTCCTTCCTTCCTTCCTTTCTTTCCTCCTTCCTTCCTTCCTTTCTTCCTTCCTTCCTTCCTTCCTTCCTACAAACCGAGGTGAATAACTTGAGTCTTTTCGCTCTCAGCTGTTCGTCTCGGAGTGGGAGGGGTTTGAGGCGGAGCGGGAGGATCTTGCTGTCTGGTTGGCTGACCTGGACGTCCGTCTGACTGAGGTCGAACACCTGACAGGAAGTACCTGCGAGAAGCTGAGACGACTGCAGGTAAACCTCATACTTTCCTACTACTCTACTAACTCTGACGTCATGTGTAGTATGTGATTTAGAGTATGTGAGAAGTTCCTGGATGGTTTACTAGATTCTCCAGAAATGCAGAGTATGCATCAAGAGCTGACTACTCACACTCACATTACCCAAGATGCAACGCTACTACTCACACTCACATTACCCAAGATGCAACACTACTACTCACACTCACATTACCCAAGATGCAACGCAACTTCAGCTATGGAATGGCCGCTTCCTGTTTTCAAAATAAAAGCACCAATTCTATGTTATGGTTTTCTTAATTAACCTTCTTGTCGTCCTGCCGGGTCAAACTGACCCTGTCTGTTTTGACTGTTCCTTCTTTCCTCCCTTCCTTCTGTCCTTCCTTCACCCCTCCCTCCTTCTTTCCTTCATCCCTCCCTCCTTCTTTCCTTCCTCCCTTCCTTATTTCCTCCGTCCTTCCTTATTTCCTTCCCTCCTTTCCTTCCTCTTCCCTCCCTTCCTTATTTCCTTCCATCTTTCCTTCCTCTCTCTTTTCCTTCCTCCCTCCTTTCCTTCCTCCCTTCCTACCTTCCCTCTTTCCTTCCTCCTCCCTTCCTTCCTCCCTTCCTCCCTTCCTTCCTTGACTTGAGGACAACAGGAGGGTTAATAATAAAAGGCAACGTGCGTTACTCGCTACGGCTAACTTGAGCGGCTCCGAATTCGCAGGAACAAAACTTTAAACATGTACTATATAATGTTTTCCTGTGTGTGTGTGTGTGTGTGTGTGTGTGTGTGTGTGTGTGTGTGTGTGTGTGTGTGTGTGTGTGTGTGTGTGTGTGTGTGTGTGTGTGTGTGTGTGTGTGTGTGTGTGTGTGTAGTCCTTCCAGCAGTGTGTGTGTGTGAACTCGGACCGTGTTAACGCCCTCCTGCAGCGCGGCGAGGAGTTGATCCAGCACAGCGAGCCGAGCGACGTCCAGCATGTAGAGAGCCGCCTGCTGGAGCTGCTGCGCCGCTGCAGCCACGTCTACAACAACATCGCACGGACACACACACGACTGCTCAGCATGAGACTGGTACACACACACACACACACACACACACACACACACACACACACACACACACACACACATAAAACATAACACATAGCACAAATTCAGATTCTCTCTCGCCACACAAATACACACTTTAACCCTCCTGTTGTCCTCAAGGAAGGAAGGAAGGAAGGAAAGAAAGGAGGGAGGAAGGAAGGAAAGAAAGGAAGAAGGGAGGGAGGAAGGGAGGGTGGAAGAAGGAAAGAAGGGAGGGAGGAAGGAATGGAGGAAGGAAGAAGGAAGAAACGAAAGGAGGGAGGGAGGGAGGAAGGAAGGAAGAAGGGAAGGATGCAAGGGAGGAGGGAGGGAAGGAAGGAAAGAAAGAGGGAGGAAGGAAGGAAGGAAGGAAGGATATGTTATATGATAGGTATATGTTAAATGATAGTTTACCATATTTATTTCCTGAATCTTCCTCTTCCTCCTCTTCCTCCTCTTCCTCCTCCTCCTCTTCCTCCTCTTCCTCCTGCAGGTGTTTGAGGATGACTGGATCCTGTCTCAGGCTACAGACTCCGGTTGTCCCTCAGAGACGTTATTAGAGGAAGAAGGAGCGCTTGATAAACCAAACCTGGACCTCTCCGTCATTTCAAACCCTAAAGGTAAAAACAACTTATTAAATGTTTCATAAAGTGTTTTAGATCAGAAATATAAAACCTGAGATAAAAAAGAGAGACCCGTCCTGCTGGGTCAAGTTGACCCCGTCTGTCTTTCCTCCCTTCCTTCCTTCCTTTTTCCTCACTTCCATCCTCCCTCCCTCCCTCCCTCCCTCTCTCCCTCCTCCCTTCCTTCCTTCCTCTATCCTCTGTCCTCCCTCCCTCCTTCTTTCCTTCTTCCTCCTGTCCTCCCTTCCTTCCTTCTTTCTCTCTTTCTTTCCTCTTTTCCTTCCTCCCTTCCTCTTTTCCTTCTCTCCTTCCTTTCCTCCCTTCCTTCCTTCCTTCCTTCCTCCCTTCATTCCTTCATTCCTCCTGTCCTTCCATCCTCCCTCCCTCCCTTCCTTCTCCCTTCCATCCTTCCTTCCTTCGTTCCATCCTTCCTTTCTCCCTCCTTCCCTCCCTCCCTTCATCCCTTCCTTCCTCACTCCTTTCCACCTTCCCTCCTTCCCTTCCTCCCTCCCTCCCTTCCTTCTCCCTTCCTTCCTCCCTGACCCCGTCTGTCTTTCCTCCCTTCCTTCCTTCCTTTTTCCTCCCTTCCTCCTTTCCTTCCTTCTTCCTTCCTTCCTTCTTTCTTTCTTTCTTTCTTTCCTCCCTTCCTCTTTTCCTTCTCTCCTTCCTTTCCTCCCTTCCTCCCTCCCTTCCTTCTCCCTTCCATCCTTCCTTCCTTCCATCCTTCCTCCCTCCCTTCCTCACTTCCTTCCTTCCCTTCTTCTTCCTTCCTTCCTCCCTTCCTTCCATCCTTTCATTCCTTCTCCTTTTCATCCTTCTTCCTCCCTCCTGTCCTCCTTTCCATCGTCCCTCCCTCCCTCCCTTCCTTCCTTCCTTCCTTCCCTCCTTCCATCCTTCCTTCCTCCCTCCCTCCCTCCCTCCCTCCTTCCCTCCCTCCCTCCTTTCCTTCTTTGACTCAAGGAGGACAACAGGAAGTTTAAATCATGTGTCAACCTTTATCCATCTTTCCTTTTTAGATTTCAACCAAACAGCTAATCCTTGCCTTGACCCACCTTCACCTCTTCATCTTCCTCCTCCTCCTCCTTCTCCATCCTCTCCTTCCCATGAGCACCTGGGGCTCGAGTGGGACCCCTCGGTCGACATCGGACGCTCCGTCTCCCGTGACGACGCAGACTCTTCGTATTTCAGCGCCAGCACAGGTAGGAAGTGAGGAAGAGTTTTAACCTTCGTGTCGTCCTCCCGGGTCAAATTGACCCCGTCTGTTTTGACTGTTCCTTCTTTCCTCCCTTCCTTCCTTCTGTCTGTCCTTCCTCCATCCTTCCTTCCTTCCTTGCTTCTCTCTTTCCTTCCTTCCTCTCTTTCCTCCATTCGTTCCTTTCCTTCCTCCCTTCCTTCTTTCCTCTGTCCTTCTTTCCTTCCTACCTCCCTTTCTCTTTTCCTTTCTCCCTCCCTCCTACCTTCCTTCTTTCCTTCTTTCCTTCTTTCCTCCGTCCTTCCTTCCTTCCTCACGCTCTTCTTTCTTTCTTCTGTCCTACCTTGCTTCCTTCCTTCCTCCCTCCCTCCCTCCCTCCCCTTCCTTCCTTCCTTCCTTCCTTCCTTTCTCCCTCCCTCCCTCCCTCCCTCCCTCCCTCCCTCCCTCCCTTCCTATCTTCTCTTCCTTCCTTCCTTCCTCCCTCTTTTCCTTCCTTCTTTCCTCTGTCCTCCTGTCCTTCCTTCCTTCCTTCCTTCCTCCCTCCTTTCCTTCCTCACTCCCTTCCTTCTTTCTTCCAACCTCCTTTCCTTACTTCCTTCCTCCCTCCCTCCTACCTTGCTTCCTTCCTTCCTCCCTCCTTTCCTTCCTTCTTTCCTCTGTCCTCCTTTCCTTCCTTCCTTCTTCCCTTCCTCCCTCCTTTCCTTCCTCACTCCCTTCCTTCTTTCCTCTGTCCTCCTTTCCTTACTTCCTTCCTCCCTCCCTCCTACCTTCCTTCCTTCTTCCCTCTTTCCTCCCTCCTTTCCTTCCTTCTTCCTCCCTCCTTTCCTTCCTTGACTTGAGGACAACAGGAGGGTTAATCTATTTCTCTGTAACTTCTGAGCTGCAGCAGATTGAGCATCATGTTCACTGGATGGCAGCAGACGTTCAGCATGGCCGTCTGCTGCTGCCTAAATCTAATTTACCCTCCGCTGATTGGTTGACTGTGTCCTCTGTGTCCTCTGTGTCCTCAGTGTCCTCTGTGTCCTCCGTGTCCTCCGTGTCCTCCGTGTCCTCTGTGTCCTCTGTGTCCTCTGTGTCACTCCAGTTGTTGAATTCCTGAAAATAAGAAACAAACAAACACACACACAGTCGACCTCTTCATGGTTATAAACCTGCTGTTTGCCCTCAGTTCTACTTTAACCCTCCTGTTGTTCTCGAGTCAAGGAAGGGAGTGGAGGGAAGGAGGGAGGGAGGGATGGAGGGAAGGAGGAAGGAAGAAAGGAGGGAGGAAGGAAGGGAGGAAGGAGGGAGGGAGGGAGGGAAGAAAGGAGGAAGTAATGAAGGACAGAAGAAGGGAGGAATGGAGGAAGGAAGGAAGGAAGGAAGGAAGGAAGGACAGGACGGAGGGAGAAAGGAAAGAAGGAAGGACAGGAGAGAGGAAGAAAGGAAAGAAGGGAGGAAGGAAGGAAGGAAAGAAGGACAGGAGAGAGGAAAGAAGGGAAAAAGGAAGGAAGAAAGAAGGAAAGGAGGGAGGGAGGGAAGGAATGAAGGACAGAGGAAGGAAGGAGGGAAGGGAAGAAAGGACAGAGGAAGGAAGGAGGGAAGGGAAGGAAGGAATGAAGGACAGAGGAAGGAAGAAGGGAAGGGAAGGAAGGAAGGAAGGACAGAGGAAGGAAGGAGGGAAGGGGAAGGTAGGATAGGAGGGAGGGATGAAGGAAAGGAGTAAAGGAGGGAGGGAGGGAGGAAGGAAGGAAGGACAGGAGGGAGGGAGGGAGGAAGGAAGGAAGGAAGGACAGGAGGGAGGGAGGGAAGGAAGGAAGGGAAGAAAGGAGGGAAAGAAGGTAGGACAGGAGGGAGGAAGGAAAGGAGTAAAGGAGGGAGGGAAGGAAGGAAGGGAAGGAAGGGAAGGAGGAATGAAGGACAGAGGAAAGAAGGAAGGGAGGAAAGAGAGAGAAGGAAGGAAGGAAGGATGACACAAAGGTTAAGTGCTGGACTGACACTTCAGCCTCTTTCCAAACTTATGAAAGTAACGTGTGTGTGTGTGTGTGTGTGTGTGTGTGTGTGTGTGTGTGTGTGTGTGTGTGTAGGTCTTTGTCACCGAGACGGCTTGAAGAGGCGGAGCTATCTCAGTTCCCTTGGCTCCCTGTCTGACATCAGCAATGACATCACTAACCAGGAAGCAGACCTGGTGAGTTACAGCGGGGGGTGTGGGGGGGTCTTAAACCCTAAATTATGTCTCCTTGTCGTTTCCTTCAGGACACAAAAAAGGGTCGTCGTAACAACGCAGGTCTGCAGCACAGAGGAGGAACATTTATCAGGGTTTAGATCAAGGGTGTCAAACATGAGGCCGAGGGGTCCAATCCGGCCCACTTTCTTTACTCCTCCCTTCCTTTCATCTTCCTTTCCATCTGTCCTTTATTCCTTCCTTCCTTCCTTTCTTCCTGTCTTATTTTCCTTCCTTCCTTTCTTCCTGTCTTATTTTCCTTCCTTCCTTCCTTCCCTCCTTTCCTTCCTTCCTTCCCTTCCTTCCTTCCTTCCTGTCTTTTCTTCCTTCTCTTCCTTCTTTTCCTTCGTTCCTTCCTTCTTACTATCTGTCCTTCCTTCGTTCCTTCCTTCCTGTCTTTTCTTCCTTCTCTTCCTTCTTTTCCTTCCTTCCTTCCTTCCTTCCTTCCTTCTATCTGTCCTTTCTTCCTTCCTTCCTCCTTCCTTCCTTCCATCTTTCCTTCCTCCCTTTCATTCTTCCCTCCTTTCTTTCCTTCCTTCCTTCTTACTATCTGTCCTTCCATCCATCCAATGATCCGTATCATCATCATCATCACCCTTGAATGAAAATGAGTTTGACACCCATAGTTTAGACGCGCACACACACACACACACACACAGTATTTGATTTATTGACAGTTTTCGGATCCAAATTTGACCAAAAACCAAAATGTGTGGTGTTGTTTTTCTGTTGTTGTGGCCTGACCCAGATGCTGCATGGCCCAGAGGCACACACACACACACACACACACACACACACACACACACACACACACACACACACACACACACACACACACACAGTAAAACCAGAAAGACAACCGTTCTTCATGGCTGTGTGTCGGCTTTATGAGCTGGTAACAACGGCTCACCTCCTCCTCTGCTGATTTATTGACGGAGCTGCACCTCGATATGTTGTTGGGTACATCAGTCTCTCTCTCTCTCTCTCTCCTCTCTCTCTCCTCTCTCTCTCTCTCTCTCTCTCTCTCTCTCTCTCTCTCTCTCTCTCTCTCTCTATTTTCTTGTCTTTTCTTTTTTTTTTGAAGGTTTATTTTGGCGAGACACTGGAGCGTAGACAGAGAGGAGAAACTGAAGTAAACCAAAATAAACTCAGACAGGCGTCGATGAATTCGGGCGGAGCAGAAACCTTCACCATATCTTCCCTCTTCCTGTCATCTCTTCCTTCCTTCCTTCCTTCCCTCTTTCCTTTCTCCCTCCTTTCCTTCCTTCTATTGGTCCTTCCTTCCTTCCTTTTCTTTCCTTCCTTTCTTCTATCTGTCCTTCCTTCCTTCCTTCCTTCCTTCCTATCTTCTCTTCCTTCTTTTCCTTCCTTCCTGCCTTCCTTCCTTCCTTTCTTCTGTCCTTCCCTCCTTCCTTTCTCCCTCCTTTCCTTGCTTCCTTCCTTTTGTCAGAAGTAAACCAAAATAAACACAGGCAGGCGTCGATGAATCGGGCGGAGCAGAAACCTTCACGAAATCTTCCCTTTTCTTCCTGTAGTTCTCGTCTCTTCTCTTTTTCTCTCTATCTGTATTCACACTCGTACTCACACATACCCCTTTTCCACTGAGCTGGAGCCAGTGCTGGTTTGGAGCCAGTGCTCAGTTGGTGCTAATCCAAGCACTTCTTACGAACCTGTTGCTTTTCCACCAGCAAGGAGCCACGCAATTATGTCACTGTATAATGTAGCCAGCGCGCGCCTTTGAAGCACTTCCATGATTCACCAGTGAGAGGCACTAACATGGCGCAAGGCATCTAGCCTGCCGAAGAAGAAGAAGAAGAAGAAGAAGAAGAAGAAGAAGAAGAAGAAGGCGGCTCTGGCAAATAGTACTTTTAATCAACAAATCTTTAACATTCTGTAAATGCCACGCTAGTCAGCTAATGAGTGTTAACCCCGTTAGCCAGCTAATAAACGTTAGCCCCGCTAGCCGGCTAATAAACGTTAGCCCCGCTAGCCGGCTAATAAACGTTAGCCCTGCTTGCCGGCTAATGAACGTTAGCCCTGCTAGCCGGCTAATAAACGTTAGCCCCGCCCCCAGTCTGCTGACATAATCAGTTCTTGCTTTAGACGAGCAAAGAGTTGCTGCTTTCTCTGGCTACCGTTCTGAGGCTCAGGGCTGGAGCTTTAGCGGTGGAAAAGCAAAGAACCGGTGCTTAGTCAGACTCTGGGTCCGAACCAGCTCCAGCTCCAGCTCGGTGGAAAAGGGGTAACACTGGTCCAATCCGACCTATCTGTCCTTCCTCCCTTTATTCCTTCTATCTGTCCTTCCTCCCTTTCTTCCTTCCTTCCATCTGTCCTTCCTCCCTTTCTTCCTTCTATCTGTCCTTCCTCCCTTTCTTCCTTCCTTCTATCTGTCCTTCCTCCCTTTCTTCCTTCTATCTGTCCTTCCTCCCTTTCTTCCTTCCTTCTATCTGTCCTTCCTCCCTTTCTTCCTTCCTTCCATCTGTCCTTCCTCCCTTTCTTCCTTCCTTCCTTCCTTTCTCCCTTCCTTCCTTCCTTCCTTCCTCCCTTCCTCCTTCCTTCCTTTCTCCCTCCCTCCCTCCCTCCCTCCCTCCCTCCCTTCCTATCTTCTCTTCCTTCCTTCCTTCCTTCCTTTCTCCCTCCTTTCCTTCCTTCCTTCCTTTCTCCCTCCTTTCCTTCCTTCCTTCCTTTCTCCCTTCCTCCTTTCTCCCTCCCTCCTTCCCTCCCTCCCTTCCTTCCTTCCTTCCTTCCTTCCTTTTGTCAGAAGAGAAACTGAAGTAAACCATAATAAACACAGGCAGGCCTCGTCCTCTCCGTAGTTCTCCTCTCTTTCTCTCTTTCTCTCTTTCTCTTTTTTTCTCTCTGTCTGTTTTCACACTCGTACTCACACACTGTTGCACTGCTGGTGAACCCCAACGCCCAGCAGGAAGGAATCGACCGCAGAGACACACACACACACACACACACACACACACACACACACATACACACACACACAGCTGCATTAGCATCTGATTACTGATTACTGCTGCAGCATCAACATCTCACAGGGATTTCATTTAGATTCATTTATTTATTTATTTATTTATTTGGGGGGGGGGGGTTGTTTTTTTTTAGGGCGATGTCCTCATGTCCTCTCTGCAGGCTCGTCGCGGCCGCTGTCTGCCCCCCCCCCCCCCCCCCCCCCCGGAGAATATTTGGGCGTGTAGTTGTGCTTCATTAAATCTACAGCGGCGTATAACCTCGCCTCTGGCTGCATGTGTGGAGCATTAATGTGGAACTCAAGAGACGAGCCACTTCCTCTCCTCTGCTGTCCACATCAACTACAGAGAGGACATGTGACTGGACTCTTTCCTTTCCTTTCCTTTCCTTTCCTTTCTTCCTTCCTTCCTTCCTTCCATCATTCCTTCCCCCCTTCCTTCCTTCCTTCCTTCCTTCCTTCCTTCCTTCTTTCCTCCCTCCCTAACCCTAACCAGGTTACACATACATCAATTAGCTACATTAAAACTTCCTTCCTTCCTTCCTTCCTCCCTTCCTCCCTCCCTCCCCCACCTCTCGTCCTTCCTTCCTTCCCTCCTTCCTTCCTTCCTCCCTTCCTCCCTCCCTCCCCACCTCCCTTCCTTCCTCCCTCCCTCTCTCTCTCCCTTCCGTCCTCCCTCCCTCTCCCTTCTTTCCTTTCCTTTCCTTTCCTTTCCTTCCTTCCTCCTTTCCTTCCTTTCCCCCTCCTCCCTTCCTCGCTTCCCTCCTTTCATCCTTCTTTCCTCCCTTCCTCACTCCCTCCCTCCTTTCCTTCTTTCCTTTCTTTCCTTCCTTCTTTCCTTCCTTCCCTCCTCCCTTCCTTCCCTCCTACCGTCTGGATCCTGTGAATGTTGGAGATCCAGAGTGAAGGATCTGGATCGAGGCTGATCTTAACTGTTGATTTGTTTCCACAGCAACGGGAGGAATGGCGTGACGTCGGCAGGACGGGGCTCCTCCCGAGGATCAGTGGGTGACGTCGACCCCTGACGGACAGAAGAGCGAGCCAATCAGCTTCGACTGCTGGCGTGTGAGAGCGTGGCTCGGCGTTCAGAGCGCCGTCGCTCCAGAGAGACGGACTTCCTGCTGTAAAGCCGTTCAGACTGACGGAGAGAGGAAGGTGAGTGTTGAGCTTCCTGTCGGCCTCCCGTCTGTTTTGACTGTTCCTTCCTTCCTTCCTTCCTTTCCTTCCTCCCTTCCTCTTTTCATTTCTCCCTCCCTCTCTCCCTCCTTTCCTCCCTTCCTTGTTTCCTCTGTTCTTCTTTCCTTCCTTCCTCCCTTCCTCTTTTCATTTCTCCCTCCCTCCTTCTTTCCTTCCTTCCTGCCTTCCTTCCTTCCTCTCTTCCTCTCTTCCTTCTTTACTTTCCTCACTTCCTCCCTTCCCTCCTTCCCTCCATTGTTCCTCCCTCCTTTCCTCTGTTCTTCTTTCCTCCCTCCTTCCTTCCTTCCTTCCTTCCTTCCTTCCTCTCTTCCTCTCTTCCTTCTTTCCTTTCCTCCCTTCCTCCCTTCCCTCCTTCCCTCCATTGTCCCTCCCTCCTTTCCTCTGTTCTTCTTTCCTCCCTCCTTCCTTCCTTCCTTCCTCCATCGTTCTTCCTTCCTTTCTTCCTTCCTTTCCCTCCTTCCCTCCATTGTTCCTCCCTCCTTTCCTCTGTTCTTCTTTCCTCCTTCCTTCCTTCCTTCCTTCCTTCCTTCCTCCATCCTTCTTCCTTCCTTCCTTCCTTTCCACCCTTCCTCCCTTCCCTCCTTCCTTCTTTCCTTCCTTCCTCCCTTCCTCTTTTTATTTCTCCCTCCCTCCCTCCCTCCCCTTCCTTCCTCCCTCCCTCCCTCCTTCCTTCTCTCCCTCTTTCCTTCCTCTCTCTATCCTCCCTTCCTTCCTTCCTTCCTCCCTTCCTTCCTCTTTCTCTCTTCCCCCGCCACCTTCCTCCCTTCCTTCTTTCCTTCTTTCTTCCCTCTCCCCTTCTCTCTTTCTTTCCTCCCCCCTACCTACTGTAGATAAAGAAATAGTTAAATTACTAAAAATCACTTAATTAAACTACCTAACCTCTAACCCGATTCTTTCATGTCCTGTTGACTCTGAATCAACTGACGGCACGACGGAGATTTCACACGTTAAACTGTTTCTAATCTGCATCTCGACGCTTTCCAATGATCACGGCTCAAATATGTCTGGAGCTCGTTCAGCTCTTATGTTGTCTACAGAGTCTCCTGGTCGAGATAAGGTCAGCTACTGTGTGTGTGTGTGTGTGTGTGTGTGTGTTAGAGTGAGTACGTGAGAATGTCAAAGAATGAAAGACTCAGGTCAGGAGGTTTACACACACACACACACACACACACACACACACACACACACACACACACACACACACACACACACACACACACACACACACAGATGATGTTCATGTGATGCCATGTGCTGAATGTTACTGCTTAACTCCACGGGAAAAACAAGCTCAGCAAAAAAAAAAAAAAAAAGGTGACACACTTTTTGGTTTCTTTCTTTTTCTTATTGTCAAAAAAATCCCAAAAAAACTGACGATGGATTTTTTTTCAGTACTTTCTCGCAACTGTCTATCTTTCCTTTCCTCCCTTCCTTTTTCCCTCCCTTCCTTCCCTCCTTCATCTCTCTCTCCCTCCCTCCCTTATCTTTCCTTTTCTTCATTCCTTTCCTCCCTCTTTTCCTTCTTTCCCTTCCTCCCTCACTCCCCCCCTTTCATTCTTTCCTTTCCTCCCTTCCTTCCTTCCTTTCTCC
>NC_070583.1:34687265-34709828 GCF_027409825.1 Scomber japonicus | reverse complement strand
ATTTTATGGTCTGAATCAAACATATTTATTAATGACTCTTTTAATGAAGGCCGTTAAGGGAGCATGTGATCATGTGATCATATGATCAGATGTGATCAGCTGACTCACCCAGAGAGTAGCCACCCTAGGAACGGTGTAGATGGAGCGCATGTAGTGGTCGTAGTAATGGACGCCATGAGAGCCGTTCCTGAACACAACATTAAACACAATAAGATTAAATATTAAATAAGATATTAAATGTGTCCCAGGATGATTAACATGTTCAGTCTGTCAGTGAAACTAAAGAGGAAGTTCAATAGTTTATAATAATTCAGTTCACATTATCTTCAAAAGTTATTCTGCAAATATGTTTGAAGTTGATTTGTTGAGATAAAATGTAAAAGTCTGATTTTATTACTGATAGTTTTTTATTAAAAGCTGAATTAACTTCTAAGTCTTTAAAGCAGAGGGGGTTAAACTTTCCTTCCTGTCTTTTTTTCCAACCTTTCTTCCTTCCATCCTTCTTTCCTGTCTTCTTTTCCTCTCTTCCTTGCTCCCTTCCTTCCTTATTTCCTTCCTCTCTCTTCTTTTCCAACATTCCTTCCCTCTTTCTTTCCTGTCTTCTTTTGCTCCCGTCCTTCCTTCCTCTCATCTTTTCTTTCCTCCTTCCTTCCAGCTTTCCTTCCTGTCTTCTTTTCCTTTCTTCCTTGCGCCCTTCCTTCCTTCATCTCATATTTCCTTCCTTCCTGTCTTCTTTTCCTTCCTTCCATCCTTGTTCTTAAATGAATTCTGTTATAATTCAAATCATCCAAACCTCTCTTCTCTCTAACCCTCTATCTCATTCACTAATCACAGTTCTTATTTAACATCTTCAGTGAGAACTAAAGTGAGTCTTACGCTGCGTAGGTGTTCTCCTGAGCCATCACGCCCTTCCTTCCTTATTTCCTTCCTCACTCCCTTCCAGCTTTTCCTTCCTTCCTTCCTTCCCTCCTTCTTCCTTGTCTTCTTTTCCTTGCTTCCTTCCTTCCTTATTTCCTTCTTCTCATCGTTTCCTTCCTGTCTTCTTTACTTTCCTTCCTTGTCTTCTTTTCCTTTCTTCCTTGCTCCCTTCCTTCCTTATTTCCTTCCTGTCTTCTTTTCCAACCTTTCTTCCTTCCTTCCTTATTTCCTTCCTGTCTTCTTTTCCAACCTTTCTTCCTTCCTTCCTTATTTCCTTCCTGTCTTCTTTTCCAACCTTACTTCCTTCCCTTCCTCTTCTTCTTCCTCCTTCCTTTCCTTCCCTCCCTTACTTCCTTCATTCCTCCTTCCTTCCTCCTTTCCTTACCCCCTTCCTTATCTCCTAAGTCCTTCCTCTTTGTCCCTACTCCTTTCCTGCCTTCCTCCTGTCCTTCCTTCCTTCCTTCCTTCCTTCCGTCCGTCCTTCCTCCCTCCCTTCCTTATCTCCTAAATTCCTTCCTCTTTTTGTCCCTACTCCTTTCCTTCCTTCCTCCTGTCCTTCCTTCCGTCCTTCCTCCCTCCTTTCCTTATCTCCTAAATTCCTTCCTCTTTTTGTCCCTACTCCTTTCCTTCCTTCCTTCCGTCCTTCCTTCCTCCTTTTCTTCCCCTCTCCCTTATCTCCTAAATTCCTTCCTCTTTTTGTCCTGACTCCTTTCCTTCCTTCCTTCCTTCCTTCCTTCCTTCCTTCCTTCCTCCCTCCCTTCTCTCCTTCCTTCCTTCCTCCCTCCCTTCTCTCCTTACTTCCTTCCTCTTTTCCTCCTTCCTCCTGTCCTTCCTTCTGTCCTTCCTTCCCAGTAATAGTTGATTTTGCATCTGGTTTCAGTCTAAAATGTTGAAGTCTTGTTACATTTTGAGTTTAACCACCTTTACAGTGTGTATCTCATCCACACATGATAAAAACAATCATTACAAATACCAGCATGCACTTTAAACTGCTTCAATACTGAATACACTATTGATGGGCACACAATGAAACAACACAAACAAAAGGAGCCGCTCACAACTGGAGGAATGAAATGACTTGTCACTGGTTGCTGCCGCGGCTCCAATATCAGCTCAGAGCACAAAAACAATTAATCGTCACTGTCAAGTTTTTCACATTTGAAATTGGTTTTTGTTCCAACGTGGCGTCAATCAGAAATGGTAATTATATCTTTGCTGCCGTAGTAGAAAAGCCAAAAGTACAGTCGCATATATTTTGAGATTAGCTGCCGACGTTAACTCACTCTCATTATTGGAATATGGTGTTATTTACATATTTATTATTATTATTATTAAGTCTACACACACATATACACACACATACACACACACACACACACACACACATATACACACACACACACACACACAGATGCAGTACAGTGTATCGTTTTAGCTGGACATGAAAAGAAGAAGGGAGGAAGGGAAGAAGGAAGGAAAGGAAGGAAGGAAGGAAAGAAAGGTGGGAGGGAGGGAGGGAGGAAGGAAGGACAGAAGGAAGGAGGGAAGGGAGGAGGGAAGAAGGAAGGAAGGAAAGAAGGAGGGAGGGAGGGAGAGAGGGAGAAAGGAAAAGAGGAAGGGAGGGAGAAAAGAAATGAGGAAAGGAGGGAGGAAGGTAGGGGGAGGAAAGAAAGAAGGGAGGAAGGGAAGGAAGGAAGGAAAGAAGGAGGGTGGGAGGGAGGAAGGAAAGGAAGGAAAGAAGGGAGGAAAGAAGGAACAGTCAAAACAGACGGGAGGACGACAGTTTTCAAATTCCTTTAAAGCTATACAACCTTTGTTGTCATGGCAACGGTGAACACCACGATTAATTGACACGAGCAAGATTAAGTCGATTAGAGTTTCTTAAATGTCGGTTAAATGTCCGTCCGAGCGTCCGTCTGTCCCTCCGTCTGTCTCTCCGTCCTCGCCTCCCGCCAGCAGACAGGACAGACTTTGATCTGCTGGTCGCCCTGCAGGGACCGACCAGTCGCCCTGAACACCTGACTTCCTTTCTCTGGCTTTGAAGAGAAACCGTGTCACAGTACACACACACGCACACGCACACGCACGCACACACACACACACACACACACACACACACACACACACACACACACACACACACACACACACACACACACACACACACACACACACACACACACACACACACACACAGCTGTGTCCTGATGGGGAAGGTGAACAGATGAAGGTTAGCTACAGCTGAGGTTGAAGGTTGGCTAGCAAGGAGGTTTTCCCCCCTTTCAGTGTGATGAATGAGGTTTATTGTTGGAGTGGAGCATGACACACACACACACGCACACACACACACATACACACACACACACACACACACACACACACACACACACACACACACACACAGCTGGAAGGTGTTTATAGATGTAGCAACAGCATTGGTTGTACTATACTGTACCTGTACCTCCTGTTGTCCTCGAGTCAAGGAAGGAAGGAAAGGAAAGGAGGAAGGAAGGAAAGGAAAGGAGGAAGGAAGGAAAGGAAAGGAGAGAGAAAGGAAGGAAGGAAGAGAGGAAGAAGGAAGGGAGGGAGGGAAGGAGGAAGGAAGGATGGAAAGGAGGAAGGAAGGAAAGGAAAGGAGGGAGAAAGGAAGGAAGTAAGGGAGGAAGAAGGAAAGGAGGGAGGGAGGAAGGTAAGAAGGGTGAGACCAAAGAGACCAAAGAGCTTTATCTGACTACAAAGATCATTTATTGAAGACAGATCACATGAATGTTCTCTTATATGATTTCAGGTAAGGCAGAAATATAAAAAACAGTCTGAAAGTCTACAAATACATATTTTATTACCACCCAGGGAATAAAGATGGCAATATAGAGCCAGTGAATGTAAAACCAATCGACCCTGCTTCCATTAGACGGCTGAACAAAAGAAGCTTTGTGGTTTTTAAAGGATGGCGGCGGCGGCTGTCTGTGTTTTTATTCTGGGCTCTTCAAATAAAAACGCCGACTCAGCTGTTTGCAAAGAGGCAGTGACGTGGGTTAGAGCTCTGCTGCTGCACCCCCTGACCCCCCAAAAAACACCACCACCACCACCACACACACATACATGCCAAATATACCCCCTCTCTGTATGTTAGAGCATAAAAAAAACTTCTCTGGATATACTAGGAGTGATGTAGCAGTGCTGAGTGTGAGTGTGTGAGACTTTTATAAATACACCAGACCGAGCGGAGAGACCGAGCAGAGAGACAGACAGATGCTGAGTGAGAGGAAATCTGGAGGAGAAAGATGGGAGCTGGGAGTGGAGACGCAGCTTCAGGACCAATAAGATGTTTTTGAAGGGCTTGTGAAAATGGATTTTTGATGCTACAACATATGTGCTTTGACCAAACATTTGAATTTCTGGATTTAAATACATTTGAGATACAGAATTACATGTAAAAGTTATTTGAGTGGTCAAAAAGACTAGAAAAGTGCAATATCAGTACAGTCTATTTAATATATAAAAACCTAAAATAATAATAGACCTGCAGTTGGTTATTGTATTGATTCGAATATGCTTGCATGTACAATACTGACTGAAAGTGACTGCAATACTATTTAACTTCCCTCCAATCCTTCCTCCCCCCTTCCTTCCTCTTTTCCTTCCTCCCTTCCTATCTCCTTTCCTTCCTTCTTCCTCCCTTCCTTCCTTGACTCGAGGACAACAGGAGGGTTATTTATAGGGTTTGTTTCCATTGCACATTGAACTCAGTCTCAATCATTTTATTGTTTTAATCCTTTTAAATACACTTTGACATTTTACTGACCACACATCATTGTGTTTTATCATTTAAAGACTGTGTAAAGTGAATTCAGACATTTTCTTCTAAACACATGAAAGAGGTAAATGTATTTCTGTAACGCGGCAGTGATTAGCATAAACCCACCCCAGCTGCTGTAGAGGTATAAATACATTCAGCACTCACTACTACTACTACAGTCTACAGTTAGCCAGTTAGCTGAGTTAGCCGCCAAGCTAGCAGCCGAGACAGCCGCTGAGCTAGCCGCTGAGCTAGCAGCTGAGTTAGCAGCAGAAAGCTCTCAGACTTAGCGTCCATGTTTCTGGTAGAGGTGGTGACTTTGATTGACAGGTGACACTTGGTAGGGGGCGGGGTTTCAGTGGACTCGGCGGCCACGCCCACAGCGTTTGGTAGCAGAGAAAGAGGCTGATTTTTACACAACTTTGAAGCCTAATTTCATATATTTGGCGATTTTTTTAATCATTCAAATTTAGCAGGGTGGTTAACAACACACTTTTCTGTGGTATGTCAAACTCAGAACACATATTTATTCTTACTTTACACGGACTTTAAGGAACAGTGTAAACTCTGTGTACTAGTGGAGATAATGCACAGTATACCAGTGTTGACATTTTGATTAAAGACTGAGAAAAAGTCTGGAAATCTTACTTCTGCTGTTTATTAATGTAGCCTCCTGACCAGCCAGTACGTCTGCTGTGACAGTTTCTAATCAGACAGGAGCTAAAATGGCTTGTTTCCGACACAGAGTGAACCCAAAAGAAAAAGGAGTAGTTTTGTTTATCTGTAAATTATGCAAAGATATTCCAGCACAGCCCCAGAATATAAATAAAGCCCCGAAAATGTGCATTATACTTCCTCTTTAACTGGATATCTCATTGCATGTTTAACCACTAACGACTGAAATCAGTATTTTTTCCTTTTTTTGAGGATCTGACAATGACCTGCCAACGTCCCCACAAACCACAATGTCCTCTCAAGACAGCACGTTGTCAAGCCGGTCCTCAGAAACACAGTCAAAATCTGACTTGCACACACAAATCCACAACGTATATACACACACACACACAAACTCTCTCTTCTGAGCATCACTCCATATGGAAAGGGAGGTGTTTCCACTCCAACAACCCCACGTGAAGCTAATTTGCATCTCCCCAAACACAAAGTTAGAAGCACTCACTTAAAGAACTCTGAGAAAAGACGGAGACAGCACGGACGGGATGAGAGACAGAGCAGAGGGAGAGAGAGAAGGAAAGAGAAAGAGAGAGAGAGAGAGAAGGGAAGGGACTGTGAGGGAGAGATAAGCAGGACGAGAGGAGATGAGGTGAAAGAAGAAGCAGAAGAGACAAGCATGAAGGGAGGAGGGAGGCAGAGAGACAAGGAGGAGAGAGAAGAGAGCTGTGTCTTGTTAAGCACATCACACTGTTTTTGCAGAGTTTGACAACAACTGTTCCACCATCTGCACACTTGATTCACGCTCTCTTCTTCTTTTCCCCTCTCCCTCGCTCCCTTCCCTTCAGCATTGTAAGGAAGTGACATGAACATGTTAGGAGAAGACTGGAGAGAAGAATGCAGTATCTGTTGTTGAAGTTGTACTCTCAGTATTCCAGCTAAAATCCTAATAACAGGAATGCACCACAGGAAATAGAGAATATGAGAGTGAGCTGAGAGACAACTGAGTGATTGAGAGAGAAATAAGATTTAATTTGTTGTTTATTTCATCAGTTTAGATTCTGGAGAAGATACAAATGAGCATCAAACACTCCGCAGATTGTCTGCTCTGGATAAAGATGTGTGTTTCCTTTTCCACATCTGTAGGTCTCCTTTGCATCTGCAGCTATTTAAACATCAGATTTGCACCACAGTAAATAGTGTGTGTGTGTGTGTGTGTGTGTGTGTGTGTGTGTGTGTGTGTGTGTGTGTGTGTGTGTGTGTGTGTGTGTGTGTGTGTGTGTGTGTGTGTGTGTGTGTGTGTGTGTGTGTGTGTGTGTGTGTGTGTGTGTGTGTGTGTGTGTGTGAAATAAAGCTTCTTAAATGGCGTCTCAGACTCCCTGTTGTCCTCCCGGGTCAAATTGACCCCCGTCTGTTTTGACTGTTCCTTCTTTCCTCCCTTCTTTCATTTCTTCCTTTCAGTCCTCCCTCCATCCCTCCTACCTTCCATCCTTCCTTCCTTCTTTCCTCCGTCCTTCCTTCCTTTCTTTCCTTCTTCCTTCCTCCCTTCCTTCCTCCCTTCCTTTCTCCTTCCTTTCCTTCCTTCTTCCTCCCTCCTTTCCTTCCTTCTTCCTCTGAGACTCTGCTGAAGCTGTGCAATCACAAACAGGAATGCAAAAATTAGACTTTAACCTTCGTGTCGTCCTCCCGGGTCAAATTGACCCCCGTCTGTTTTGACTGTTCCTTCTTTCCTCCCTCCCTTCCTTCTTTCCTTCTTTCCTCCTTTCCTTGCTCTCTCTGCTTTTCTGAACAACTGACACGTGGATGTGTGAACTCATAGAAAATGTATGTCTATATCTTATTATCTATCTGTATGATATTGTACAAAAAGTCGTGGACTGCTTTTCGTTATTTGCTTATATATCATTAGTCAGTACTTGTCATTGCTGTTGCTTTTTAATCTTTAATTTTCTTTTTATTGTCTACAAACAGCCAATAAATGTGTATCATTATTAACTGTAGAGCAGAGAGCCAGCGTCATTAATAAAAGGTATTAAATCTGATCTGTAGGTGAACACTGATCTGGGTTATCATCTGATCTGCGTGACTATGCATGTTTTAATATTCTCATTATCTCATTTCAACATTCAACGAGTTAAAGGAGGACAAGAGGTCAACAAACATGATCTACCTCAGGTCAACAGAAGCAGTTTCTTATTTATAACAGATACACATAACTCATAATATACGAGTCAGTGATAAATAATTAAAAAAATATATCTTTAAAATAGTTTAAAAGCAGCATCAGGTTTGATGTTTGTTATTAATTAATGATACATATTAACCCTTCTGTTGTCCTCAAGTCAAGGAAGGAAGGAAGTTAGGAAGGGAGGAGGGAAAGAAGGAATGGAGGGAAGGAAGGAAGGAAGGAAGGAATGAATGGAGGGAAGGAAGGAAAGAAGGAGGGAAGGAAGGGAGGAAGGAAGGGAGGTGGAAGGGAGGAAGGAAGGAAGGTAGGAAGGAAGGTAGGAAGGAAGGAAGGAAGAAGGTAGGAAAGGAGGGAGGGAGGAAGGAAGGAAGGAAAGGAGTAAGGAAGGGAAGAAGGGAAGAAGGAAGGAAAGGAGGGAGTAAGGAAGGAAAGAAGGAAGTGAGAAAGAAAGAAGGAGGGTGGAAAGAAGGAAGGAAGGAAGGAACAGTCAAAACAGACGGGGTCAATCTGACCCGAGAGGACGACACAGTGGGTAATCAAAACTAATTTTAGTCTTCGGAATAAGAACTTGAGAAGATTTGACTAAACTTGACGGGTGTTTGTTTCACCTTCATCTAAAGCATTCTTCCTCTTCCTCTGCGGTCGTGTCCCTGTCACCGTCGTGTCCCTGTCACCGTCGTGTCCCTGTCAGCGTGAACGTGGGAACATTCATTGTTACGGTCTAACAGCTTCCAGGCGTCTCTATGACCCGTGTTTCTGTTTTAAAGAGATAATATTACCATGACAGCGGCTGAGGAGACACAGCTGAAGAGGGTCGACTCTTCAGACGAGGGATCAGCTGACGTAGAACACAAAAGGCTCCTGGATCCAGAGTAGAGCTTCACGTTCACTCTACATTCAGAGCAGCAGAGAGTCCGAGGCACAGAATTCAAACTGAGGTGAAAGAAAGATTGCACGATGAGCTCAAATGACTCATTTTACGTCCATGTTTATATTCATATTTATCCAAATCTACCAGAAAGAGAGGTCCTTAACCCTCCTGGGAGGGAGGAAGAACAGATGGAAGGAAGGAAAGGAAGGAAGGAAGGACGGAAAGAAGGAAGGGAGGAGAGAAGGAGGGAGGGAGGAAGGAAAGGAAGGAAGGAAGGAAAGAAGAAAGGGAGGAGAGAAGGAGGGAGGGAGGAAGGACAGATGGAAGGAAGGAAAGGAAGGAAGGAAGGACGGAGGAAGGAAAGAAGTAAGGGAGGAGGGAGGGAGGAAGGACAGATGGAAGGAAGGAAAGCAAGAAGAAAGGGGGATGGAGGAAGGAAAGAAGGAAGGGAGGAGAGAAGGAGGGAGGGAGGAAGAACAGATGGAAGGAAGGAAGGACAGAGGAAGGAAAGAAGGAAGGGAGGAGAGAAGGAGGGAGGGAGGAAGAACAGATGGAAGGAAGGAAAGGAAGGAAGGAAGGAAGGACGGAGGAAGGAAGGAAAGAAGGAAGGGAGGAGAGAAGGAGGGAGGGAGGAAGAACTCCACTTCTCCTTCTTTTGGACAATTACTGCCTCCTTTTTCAGCCAGTGCTTATTTTATTTTTTCAGCTGATTTTTTTTTCCTCCCCTTTTTTCATTTCATTTTTTTTTTTTTTTTTGGTCAAGCTGAATATAACCCAGCATGCAACACTCCTTTCCCCTCTCTGCTCTTTATTCACAGTATAATAAAACAGCTGGAGGATTGTGCAGCCTGGCTCCAAATGCCTGTAAGTTTTCTTTTTATTGATATCAAAACACATCAGTAACATTCAACCTGTAGAAATGTCTTCTAGAGACGAAGGAAGGAGGGAAGGAAGGAAGGAAGAAAGAGAGAAGGAGGGAGGAAGGACAGACGGAAGGAAGGAAGGAAGGAGGGAATGAATGAAGGAAGGGAAGAAGGAAGGAAGGAAGGAGGAAAGAAGGGAGGAAGGAAGGGAAGAAGGAAGGAAGGAAAGAGGGAGGGAGGAAAGAAAGAAGGACAGAAGAAGGAAAGAAGGAGGGAAGGAAATAAGGAGGGAGAAAGGACAGACGGAAGGAAGGAGGAAAGAAGGAAGGAAGGGAAGTAAGGGAGGAAGGAAGGACGGGAGGACAGAAGAAGGAAGGAAGGAAGGAAGGAAGGAAGGAGGGAAGGAAATAAGGAGGGAGGGAGGAAGGAAGGAGGGAAGGAAAGAAGGTGGGGGGATGAAGGAAGGACAGACGGAAAGAAGGAACAGTCAAAACAGACTGTCAATTTCTTTCTTTCTTTCCTCTCCCCTTTCCTCCCTTCCTTCTTTCCTCCCTCCCTCCTTCTTCTTCCAAATGTCTGGAAGTTTTATTTTTTATTGATATCAAAACACATACTGTAGTTCCTTCAATAACATTCAACCTGTAGAAATGTCTTCTAGAGATGCAACTCTTCCTTCCTTCCTTCCTTCCTTCCTTCTGTCCTTCCTTCTTCCCTCCCTCCTTCCTTCCTTCCATTTCAACCTGTATAAATGTCTTCTAGTCATCCATAATAAACCTTTTCCTCAGTTCTCTCTCCTTATTCTCACTTCCTTCAACCCAATCTTCCATCTAAGGTCCTCATCCCCCTTTCTTCCTTCCTTCCTTCCTTCTTCCTTCTTTCCTCCCTCCTTCTCTCTTTCTTTCCTCCCCCTACCTACCTTCCTTCCTTCATTTCCTCTCCTCCCTTCCTTCCTCCCACCTTCCTTCTTTCCTCCCTCCTTCTCTCTTTCTTTCCTCCCCCTACCTTCCTCCCTTCCTTTTCCTTTCTCCCTCGCTCCCTCCTTCCTTCTTTCCTCTGTCCTTCATTCATTCCTTCCTTTCTCCCTTCCTTCCTTCCCTCCTTCCTTCTTTCCATCCGCCATTCCCCTTTCTTCCTTCCTTCTGTCCTTCCTTCTCTCTTTCTTTCTTTCCTCCCCCCTACCTTCCTCCCTTCCTACCTCCCTCCTTCCTTCTTTCCTCTGTCCTTCATTCCTTCCTTCCTTCCATCCACCCTTCCTTCCTCCCATCCATCCATCCTTCCTCCCTCCTTCCCTTCCCTCCCTCCCTCTCATCTATCCTTCTTTCTGTCCTTCCTTCCATCTGTCCTTCCTCCCTTCCTTCCTTCCTTTCATCTGTCCTTCCATCCATCTGTCCTTCCTCCCTCCCTTCTCTCCTTCCTTCCTACCTTCCTTCTGTCCATTCTTCCTTCTGTCCTTCCTCCCTCCCTTCTTTCTGTCCTTCCTTCCATCTGTCCTTCCTCCCTTCCTTCCTTCCTTTCATCTGTCCTTCCATCCATCTGTCCTTCCTCTCTCCCTTCTCTCCTTCCTTCCTACCTTCCTTCTGTCCATTCTTCCTTCTGTCCTTCCTCCCTCCCTTCTTTCTGTCCTTCCATCCATCTGTCCCTTCTTTCTCTCCTTCCTTCCTACCTTCCTTCTGTCCTTCCTCCCTCCCTTCTTTCTGTCATTCCTTCCTTCTTTCTGTCCTTCCTTCCTACCTTCCTTCTGTCCTTTCTTCCTTCTGTCCTTCCTCCCTCCCTTCTTTCTGTCCTTCCTTCCTTCTGTCCTTCCTCCCTCCCTTCTTTCTGTCCTTCCTTCCTTCCATCTGTCCTTCCTCCCTTCCTTCCATCTGTTTAGCTGTTTTTACTCTTTGGAGACATTTTTAAACAGAACTACTGTAACTGGTTTAGAAACAGCTTTAAAGGAGCTCCATTATTTTCTGCTGCAGAACTAAACCTCTTCACTTTGTACTGAAGTCTTTAGAGAAATGTTTAATGTAGGAAGTTCACACCTGAGAGTTGTTATCTTACTGTTTAGCTGTTTTTACTCTTTGGAGCCATTTTTAAACAGAACATGTAACTCAGTGCAGCGGTGAAGCTCTGTGATGTGTTTTTAATAGTTTTTAGACAACAAGAGAAGTCTATAGACGGAGCCGAGGAATACAGAATAGCTTTGGTTACACACACACACACACACACACACACACACACACACACACACACTACTTGTTAGTAGATGAGTTCATAGTGTTTGCTTTGTGTTTGGAGCTGTGTTGTGTTTCTCTTTTCTCTTGACAGGTACTGCCCTCCTCCTCTTCCTCCCTCAGCTGATCACCACAGATTTACCCCCTTCACAATCAGCCAGAGTATAAAGGCTCCAGCTTCCCCTTTATCTGGGTCAGTGGGCCTGTGTGTGTGTGTGTGTGTGTGTGTGTGTGTGTGTGTGACAGTGACAGTGACAGTGTTCTCAGACCAGCGGTGTTGTCAGGTTGTCGTTGTTGTTATGAGTTTATTAGTCGGCTTCTCACACTAGGGATCTGTTTTACGTTGATTTAATAAATTTAATAAATCATTGCCTTTGCAGTCGAACTTCCGTTTCAATTGTTACCTTCCTCTTCCCCTAGACCTTTCTGGGGTTGTAACAATTTTGGGGGCTCGTCCGGGATTTGAACACAGGACCTCTCAGTTGCTTTATTCAAAATGTGTTGATAATAAATAACAATAAAGGCTGACTCCTTGAAAAAGGGACAAAGTGAAAGTAGACTAAGGCTCTATTCTAAACCTCATCCTTTCCTACTACTCGTACTAACTCTGAGGTCATGTGAAGTATGTAGTGTGTTTAACTGTGTAGTATGTGATTTAGAGTATGTGAGAAGTTCCTGGATGGTTTACTAGATTCTCCAGAAATGCAGAGTATGCATCAAGAGCTAACTACTCACACTCACATTACCCAAGATGCAACGCTACTACTCACACTCACATTACCCAAGATGCAACGCAACTTCTGAAAAAAAAAAAAAAAATACAAGAAGGAAGCGGAGTTTGAATAGAACTACAACACTTTATGTACATATTTATATACAGATTAGATCTATTGATAAATACACGTGCAGATAGCCAAGGCTGGAATAAGAATTCAGAGGCCCTTGGGCCAGACTCTTTTTTTTTTTTTTTTTCTTAAAGTATATTTTTTCGGGCTTTTGTGCCTTTAATGTACAGGACAGTGAAGATAGACAGGAAACAGGAGGTAGAGAGAGGGGGAATGACACGCAGGAGAAGACCACTCGGCTCGGGATTCGAACCGGGGTCGCCTGCAACGAGGACTATAGCCTCAACACATGGGGCGGGTGCTCTACCCGCTGAGCTATGCTCAACCCCGGGCCAGACTCTTAGAGGCCTTCACATGCACACACACACACACACACACACACACACACACACACACTTTAAAGAATAGCAAACAACCTGTTTTTAGAATCTCCACAGTATCAAACATCCCAACAACAAATGTTTTCCGAGTCATAAAAAAACAATACACACACACACACACACACACACACACACACACACATATTAGAGTAGTTCCCTTATGCAATGACCTTTCTCCTAGCAAACTCCTCCACAACATCTCTAAAGTCCAGGTCTCTGACAGGTTCAGACTCTATTTCCAGTAATGATAAAAAGGACTTCAGGCTCATTTTTGATTCTCCCCAAATGAGAAAATGAGCGCTCCCCCTCACAGTTTGTCACCGGCAACGTGAGGAACATCCTCAAAGCCACATAAACATTAGGGAAGACTAACTGCAGGCCAAACTTCAATCTGGTTTTCAGCATGTTTGAGGGTGACTTGTCTGTTTCAGCCAACATGAAGGATCAGAACTGCAGACACGTAAAACACGCTGTTCCGCTAACGGGACGGACCGGAAGTTGGGAGGTAGCCACAAGTTCTTCTGAATGTTTTAAACACCAACCCTTAAACATATATATTCATGCCGTACATTGTTGGAAAGCTTAGATTGTCCTGATTCATTCAAGACCACTCACGACTTATATGTTTGCTTACAGCCGTAATAGTATTAGCGGTTAGCTCGGCTAGCCACTTAGCTAAAGTAAAAACAGCTGTAATGCTACATACCTTCAAAGTCTTCCCTTTATCCACAACGATCATCTTATGACTCAGGACTTTCTGTACAGCTCGCCAAGTATCCATTCTGCTGAAATATGAAATCCGTTTTTTTTTTGTTTTTGTTTTTTTCTTCTTCTTCTTCTTCTTCTTCTGTTTAATGGCGGTTGGCAAACAACAAATTGGTGCATTACCGCCACCTACTGGAATGGAGTGTGGCTCAATGTGGCTATAACACCCTCTCCAAAATAACTAAATAAATACAAAAGGAAAAAGAAAAAACAAAACAATAAATAAAAATAATTCATTAATTAAAAAAAATCTAAAAACGTACAGACATAACTCTTTCGTGGTGGGCCGCCACAAATAAATGAATGTGTGGGAAACACTATGTAGTATGCGGTTTTGAACACAACCTAAGTTTGTTGGACAAATCTAACTGTCCTCCCTCCCTCCCTCCTTCTTTCCTTCCTTCCTTCCTTCCTTCCTTCCCTTTTTTCCTTCCTCCATCCCCCTTTCTTCCCTCCTTCTATCCTTCCTTCCTCCCTCCCTTCTTCCTCCCTCCCTTCTTTCCTTCCTTCCTTCCTCGTTCTCTATTTCTTTCCTTCCTCTCTTTCCTTCCTCCATCCCCCTTTCATTCTTCCTTCCTTCCTTCCTTCCTTCCTTTCTCCCTCCGTCTCTCTCCTTCCTCCATGCCCCTTTCTTCCTTCCTTCCTTCTTTGATTCCTCTCCTCCTCCTTTCCTTCCTTCCTGCCTTCCTTCCTTCCTCTCTTTCCTTCCTCCATCCCCCTTTCTTCCTTCCTTCCTTCTGTCCTTCCTTCCTTCCTTCCTTCCTTCCTTCCTTCTTTGATTCCTCTGTCCCCCTTCCTCCTTCCTTCTTTTCTCCCTCCTCTCCTCCTCCCTCCCTCCCTCCCTCCCTTCCTCCCCTTACACTAACATCACCAAAGGTCTTCATGTCAGAGCAGAACAAGAGGAATAAAGTGGAAGCTGCTTTTTAGTGATGGGGCTTTAAATGCAGCAATCTTCACTTTTTGAATTTAAAAAATCATGAAATAGACATTCAATTAAAATAAAAAAAGATGTCAGCAATGAATGGAAGCTGCTCTTTGCTAACAGTGAAAAGACATGAGGAGTGAAGGTGCTCTTTGATTCTGAGTGACAAAAGAAAGGATTTATTAATAAAAGAGAGAGAGAAGAGAGTGATTAGGAAACAGGGAGGAAGTGAAATGTGTTTTAAATGGAGGTTAAAAATACAGGTAGTCTCTCTTAACCTTTGTGTCGTCCTCCTGGGTCCTTCCTTCCTTCCTTCCTTCCTCCCTTCCTTCTGGGTCCTTCCTTCCTTCCGTCTGTCTGTCCTTCCTCCCTCTCTCCTTCTCTCTTTCTTTCCTTCCTCTCTTTCCTCCCTTCCTTCTTTCCTTCCTCCATCCCCCTTTCTTCCTTCCTTCTGTCCTTCCTTCTTCCCTCCCTCCTTCTTTCCCTCTTTCCTTCCTTCCTTTCCTTCCTTCTTTCATTCCTCCATCCCCTTTTCTTCCTTCCTTCTTTCCTCTCTTCCCTCCTCCCTCCCTCCCTCCCTCCTTCCTTCTTTCCTCCCTCCTTTCCTTCTTCCTCCTTCCTCCTTCCTCCCTTCCTCCCTTCTTCCCTTGACTCAAGGACAACAGGAGGGCTTATGAAGACACACACACATTGTTGGTAAAGAAGACTAAATAATCCCTCCTTTGCTTCCTTCTTCCTTCCCTCCTTTCCTTCCGTCTGTCCTCTCTCCTTCTGTCTTTCCTTCCTCCTTCCTTTCCTTCCTTCCCTCCTTCCGCCCTCCTGTCCTTCCTTCTTCCTCCCTCCTTTCCTTCCTTCTGTCCTCCCTCCTTCCTTCTTTCCTCCCTCCTTTCCCGCCTTCCTCCCTCTTTTCTCCGTCCTTTGCTTCCTTCTTCCTTCCCTCCTTTCCTTCCATCTGTCCTCCTTCCTTCCTTCTTCGATGTGATGTGACTCGGTGAGCAGATGAATAAACTAAACAGTTCCCCACCGCTTCACATTTAGTATTTTAGCCCCCCTGAATCCCGCTGTGTAAATCATCCCAGCGAATAAACATCTTGGCCTGAAGCTTCCATTCTCCCTTCCTTCCTTCCTTCCTTCCTTCCTTCCTTCCCTCCTTTCTTCTCTCCTTACTCCCTTCCTTCCTTCTCTCCTTACTTCTTTCCTCCTTACTCCTTTCCTTCCTTCCTTCCTTCCTTCCTTCCTTCCTTCTCTCCTTCCTTCCTTCCTTCCTTACTTCCTTCCTTCATTCCTTCCTTCTTTCCTTCCTTCCTTCCTTCTTTTCTCCTCTCCTTACTCCCTTCCTTCCTTCTCTCCTTACTTCCTTCCTCCTTTCCTTCCTTCCTTCCTCCTTTCCTTACTCCCTTCCTTCCTTCTCTCCTTACTTCTTTCCTCCTTACTCCTTTCCTTCCTTCCTTCCTCCTTTCCTTCCTCCATTCCTTACGTTCTCCCTATTTTCCTCCTTACTCCTTTCATTCCTTCCTTCCTTCCTTCCTTCCTTCATTCCTTCCTTCTCTCATTCCTTCCTTCCTTCCTCCTTTCCTTCCTCCCTTCCTTACATCCTTCCCATTTTCCTCCTTACTCCTTTCCTTCCTTCCTTACTCCCTTCCTTCATTCCTTCCTTCCTTCTCTCCTTACTTCCTTCCTTCCTTTCTCCTTACTTCCTTCCTCCTTTCCTTCCTTCCTTCCTCCTTTCCTTACTCCCTTCCTTCCTTCTCTCCTTACTTCTTTTCTCCCTCCTTTCCTTCCTTCTTCCTCCGTCCTTCGTTCTTCCTTTCCTCCTTTCCTTCCTTCTGCCCTCCTGTCCTTCCTTCTATCCTGCCTCCTTCCTTCTTTCCTTCCTTCTTCGATGTGATGTCACTGGGTGAGCAGATGAATAAACTAAACAGTTCCCCACCGCTTCACATTTAGTATTTTAGCCCCCCTGAATCCCGCTGCGTAAATCATCCCAGCGAATAAACATCTTGGCCTGAAGCTTGCATTCTCCCTTCCTTCCTTCCTTCCTTCCTTCCTTCCTACTTTCTTTCATCCCTTTCTTACGTCCTTCCTGTTTTCCTCCTTACTCCTTTCCTTCCTTCCTTCCTTCCTCCTTTCTTTCCTCCCTTCTTTACATCCTTCCCATTTTCCTCCTTACTCCTTTCCTTCCTTCCTTACTCCCTTCCTTCCTTCCTTACTCCCTTCCTTCCTTCCTTCCTTCTCTGCTTACTCCCTTCCTTCCTTCTCTCCTTACTCCTTTCTTTCCTTCCTTCCTTCCTTCCTCCTTTCCTTCCTCCCTTCTTTACGTCCTTCCTATTTCTGTCCTTACTCCTTTCATTCCTTCCTTACTCCCTTCCTTCCTTCCTTCTTTCCTTCCTTCCTTCATTCCTTCATTCCTTTCTTCTCTCCTTACTCCCTTCCTTCCTTCTCTCCTTACTTCCTTCCTCCTTACTCCTTTCTTTCCTTCCTTCCTTCCTTCCTCCTTTCCTTCCTTCCTTCTTTACGTCCTTCCTATTTTCCTCCTTAATCCTTTCATTCCTTCCTTACTCCCTTCCTTCCTTCCTTCCTTCCTTCATTCCTTCCTTCCTTTCTTCTCTCCTTACTCCCTTTCTTCCTCCTTACTCCTTTCCTTCCTTCCTTCCTCTTTTCCTTCCTCCCTTCTTTACATCCTTCCCATTTTCCTCCTTACTCCTTTCCTTCCTCCCTCCTTCCTTCTTTCCTTCCTTCTTCGATGTGATGTCACTCTGTGAGCAGATGAATAAACTAAACAGTCCCCCACCGCTTCACATTTAGCATTTTAGCCCCCCTGAATCCCGCTGCGTAAATCATCCCAGCGAATAAACATCTTGGCCTGAAGCTTCCGTGAGGAGCTTCCTCTCGACTACTGCTGTTAAAAGATTCATTTATGTGAAACATGTCCGCCTGTGAATCATTCCTCATTTGACTCATCGGGGCCTTATCTGCAGTTTTTAGCTGGTAATCGTGTTTCATGCTAATTAGGATCTGATTGGACGAACAGACACGACTAATTGCTCGTTATACCCCCCCCACCCCCCCCCCCGCCTCGTTTTGTGGAGCTGTCATCTTAGGTGAGAGGTTCCTGTGTGTGCTGAGAGGAATCACACACACAAATACACACACACACACACACACACACACACAAAAATACGCACACACACAAACACAAACACACACACACATACACAAAAATACACACAGAAATACACATACACACACACAAACACACACACACACACACACACATACACACACACACACACACACACACACGCATACACACACACACGCATACACACACACCTTTTTGTGCTTACTAAAAAAGCAGAGACAGGAAGTCATGCTGTTATACACACACACACACACACACACACTCAGTCCTGCTGTTAGACACCACTGAGTTATATTTTTAGTCTTGGTGGCAGTTAAAGCCGCAGCAGCTAAACATGCTCACCACTGTTCAGTAAAGTGCCTCCATCCACAAATTATTACATCATTATTCTGTCATCACTGTTCATCACATCCTTCCTTCCTTCCTTCCTTCCGTCTTTCCATCCTTCCCTTCTTCCGCCCTCCTTTCCTTCCGTCTTCCTCCCTTCCCTCCTTTCCTTCCGTCTTCCTCCCTTCCCTCCTTTCCTTCCTTCTTCCTCCCCTCCTCCTTTCCTTCCTTCTTCCTGCCTTCCTTCCTCCCTCTTTCATCCCTCCTTTGCTTCCTTCTTCCTTCCTCCTTTCCTTCTTTCTTCCTCCCTCCTTCCTTCTTCCTTCCTCCTTTCCTTCCTTCTTCCTCCCTCCTTCCTTCTTTCCTCCCTCCTTTCCTTCCTTCCTTCCTTCCTTCCTTCCTTCCTTCTTTCCTTCCTTCATTCCGTCTGTCCTCCCTCCATCCTTCTTTCCTCCCTCCTTTCCCTCCTTCCTGCATCTTTTCTCCCTTCTTTCCTTCCTTCCTTCCTTCTTCCCTTCCTCCCTTCCTTCCTTCCTTCCTCCCTTCCTCCCTTCCTCCCTCCTTTCCTTCCTTCTTCCTCCCTCACTTTTATGTGCTTTAACCCTTTTTATACAGTAGGACACTCATTAAAATACTTGGAAACTCAACATTTTAGAGAGTTATTGGGTAAATATTACATTACTTTTTTTGCTTGTTTCATTTTTATGTTACAAATTAAGGTCAGTGAAGCTACCATATATGGCTCTTTGCTGGTCTAGGGTAAACAAAATTCCAAAAAGTCTATTTAGGATGTTTACGGAAGTTACCAAATATAGTTATTCGCCTGATAAAAGGGTTTCTGTGAGGCCAAAAACATTCATTTTCCCTTTTTTCTCTTACTTTTTTTTTTTATACCTCTTCATTATTTATCATTACTACAGTACTGTCTAAGCTGTTTATTAAGAAACACTTCCTCCACATTTCCTCACATTGACTTTATGTAAAGCTGAGTAGTGTGTTTTATATGTGAATGTCTTTATGTAGAAATCAATTAATGTGCAAACAAATAAAATAAAAAAAAACCACCAAACAAATAGAAATACCCCACACCATGGGGATAAGCATGCTGCTGAATGACATGAAGAAGAAGAAGAAGAAACCTCCTGCGGCTGTATTGTCCGCTCACGCTGCCAGGAACTGTTGTATTGAGAGGAAATGAGCTGTGTAACATGAAGACTAGAAGCTGTATCAGGCTGCACAGACAACACTTTGTTACAATAATACAACCAGTGAAACATCTCATCCTTTACTACATACGAAGGAGCTACTGTTCATTATGAAAGATGACATCATCGCCATTATCGCCATAGAAACAAGATTCTTCTGCATTAGTATTTTACATCAGAGGTGTCAAACTCATTTTCATTTAAGGGCCACATACAGACCAATCTGATCTGATGTGGGCCGGATCATTAAAAAGATGGAGGGAAGGAAGAAAGGAAATAAGAAGGGAAGGAAGGAAAGACAGGCAAAAGGAAGGAGGGAAGAAAGATAGGAAGGACAGATGGAAGGAAGGAAGGAAGGAAGGACAGATGGAAAAAAGGAAGGAAGGAAATAAGAAGGGAAGGAAGGAAAGACAGGCAAAAGGAAGGAGGGAAGGAAGGAAAAAAGAAGGAAAGGAAGGAAAGACAGGCAAAAGGAAGGAGGGAAGAAAGGTAGGATATAAGAATGGAAGGAAGGAAAGACAGGCAAAAGGAAGGAGGGAAGAAAGGTAGGAAAGACAGATGGAAGGAAGGAAGGACAGATGGAAGAAAGGAAGGAAGGAGGGAAGAAAGGTTGGAAGGACAGATGGAAGAAAGGTTGGAAGGACAGATGGAAGGAAGGAAGGAAAGACAGATGGAAGGAAGGAAGGAAGAAAGGGAGGAAAGACGGAAGGAAGGAAGAAAGGGAGGAAAGACGGAAGGAAGGAAGGAAGGACAGATGGAAGAGAGGAAGGAAGGAAATAAAAAGGGAAGGAAGGAAAGACAGGCAAAAGGAAGGAGGGAAGAAAGGTAGGAAGGACAGATGGAAGGACGGAAGGAAGGACAGATGGAAAAAAGGAAGGAAGGAAATAAGAAGGGAAGGAAGGAGGGAAGAAAGGTAGGAAGGACAGATGGAGGAAGGAATGACAGATGGAAGAAAGGGAGGGAAGAAAGGAAGGAAATAAGAAGGAAAGACAGGCAAAAGGAAGGAGGAAAGAAAGGTAGGAAGGACAGATGGAAGGACGGAAGGACAGATGGAAGAAAGGGAGGGAAGAAAGGAAGGAAATAAGAAGGGAAGGAAGGAAAGACAGGCTAAAGGACAGATGGAGGAAAGGTAGGAAAGACAGATGGAAGGAAGGAAGGAAGGACATGGAAAAAAGGAAGGAAGGAAATAAGAAGGGAAGGAAGGAAAGACAGGCAAAAGGAAGGAGGGAAGAAAGGTAGGAAAGACAGACGTAAGGAAGGAAGGACAGATGGAAGAAAGGAAGGAAGGAAATAAGAAGGGAAGGAAGGAAAGACAGGCTAAAGGAAAGAGGGAAGAAAGGTAGGAAAGACAGACGGAAGGAAGGAAGGAAGGAAATAAGAAGGGAAGGAAGGAAAGACAGGCAAAAGGAAGGAGGGAAGAAAGGTAGGAAGGACAGATGGAAGGAAGGAAGGACTGATGGAAGAAAGGAAGGAAGGAAATAAGAAGGGAAGGAAGGAAAGACAGGAAAAAGGGAGGAGGGAAGAAAGGTAGGAAGGACAGATGGAAGGAAGGAAGGAAGGACAGATGGAAGAAAAGGAGGGAAGAAAGGAAGGAAAGACAGATGGAAGAAAAGGAGGGAAGAAAGGGAGGAAGGACAGATGGAAGGAAGGAAGGAAGGACAGATGGAAGGAAGGGAGGAAGGAAGGAAGGAAAGACAGATGGAAGGAAGGAAGGAAGAAAGGGAGGAAGGACAGATGGAAGGAAGGAAGGAAGGAAGAAAGGAAGGAAGGAAAGACAGATGGAAGAAAGGAAGGAAAGGCAGATGGAAGGAAGGAAGAAAGGAAGGAAGGACAGATGGAAGAAAGGAAGGAAAGAAGGACAGATGGAAGGAAGGAAGAAACAAAGAAAAGATAAAAGGAAGGTAGGAAGGAAAGATTTTTCTGCATTAGTATTTTCTGAAATTATAATAATAATAAGAGTTTGATACCTCAGGCCACTTCACCTGCGGAGTAGTGTGAGTAGTGTGAGTAGTATGAGTAGTGTGAGTGAGTAGTGTGAGTAGTATGAGTAGTGTGAGTAGTATGAGTAGTGTGAGTGAGTAGTGTGAGTAGTATGAGTAGTGTGAGTGAGTAGTGTGAGTAGTATTAGTAGTATGAGTAGCGTGAGTAGCGTGAGTAGTATAAGTAGTATGAGTAGTATGAGTAGTGTGAGTAGTGTGAGTAGTTTGAGTAGCGTGAGTAGCGTGAGTAGCTTGAGTAGTTTGAGTAGCGTGAGTAGTGTGAGTAGTGTGAGTAGTATGAGTAGTATGAGTAGTATGAGTAGTGTGAGTAGCGTGAGTAGCGTGAGTAGCATGAGTAGTATGAGTAGTATGAGTAGTGTGAGTAGTGTGAGTAGTGTGAGTAGTGTGAGTAGTATGAGTAGTGTGAGTAGTGTGAGTAGTGTGAGTAGTATGAGTAGTGTGAGTAGTGTGAGTAGCGTGAGTAGCGTGAGTAGCATGAGTAGCGTGGGTAGTATGAGTAGTGTGGGTAGTGTGAGTAGTGTGAGTAGTGTGAGTAGCGTGAGTAGTATGAGTAGTGTGAGTAGTGTGAGTAGTATGAGTAGTGTGAGTAGCGTGAGTAGTGTGAGTAGTGTGAGTAGTGTGAGTAGTGTGAGTAGTATGAGTAGTGTGAGTAGTATGAGTAGTATGAGTAGTATGAGTAGTGTGAGCTCAGTCTGATATTTCTCACAGCAGCGTAACACACTACAGTACTAACACGCTGTCAGCATCGTAGTACGTCTTCATCCAGCAGCTACTCTGCTTTAGACTTATTAAAGGCAGCCAGCCTGAACTGCAGCAGCTTGGTGAGGGCTACCTGTTGTAGAGTGTGTGTGTGTGTGTGTGTGTGAAGTGTGTGTGTGTGTGTGTGTGTGTGTGTGTGTGTGTGTGAAGTCTCTCCTACATTAGCCAGAGGGATCTTGAAGCTGCTGTAGTACCGACAGACACACATTGACTCTGTATTACATTGTACCAGGTTGTAAATATGTAGCCTGAGTAAAGCCATCCATGCTCTCTTACCCTCTCTACATTTAAGAGTAGGCTTAAAACTTTCCTTTTTGATAAAGCTTATAGTTAGGGCTCTTAGAGCTCTTAGCTTATGTTGCTATAGGCTTAGACTGCCGGGTCACTCCCACTCCCATGATGCACTGAGCTCCTCTCTCCTCCTCCCTCTCTCTCTCTATCCATCCATCTATATCCATTAACATTCATGTTCTATTAATGCATTCAATAAGCTAAACTTCTTCCCCGGAGTTGTCTGTGCTTTCTGGTCTCACAGGTAATCTGGGCCTGTAGACGTCCGGATGACAGATTCCAGTCCCGGACCTCCTAGCTTCATTGTTGATTTTCATTGTGCTTCTCTCCTCTATCCTTCTTTCTCTCCTCTCTACGTTTCAGAGTACGCTTAAAACTTTCCTTTTTGATAAAGCTTATAGTTAGG